>NC_081547.1:25470151-25479539 GCF_901000735.1 Corylus avellana
TTGAGTTCCACTGTAGCGTTCCTTGATATTATTATAATCACAAATAAGAAAATACTCTCTCTCCTCTCACGCCTCTCAAAGCTTCCTCTTCTTCTTTGTTCAAGCACCTGCAAATGCAATGGAGTTCAACCAACATCACTCCCAAAACATCAAATATTAGTTCAACCAGTCACTCCCAAAACATCAAATATTATTGCTATTTTGTGGACTGCAAATCAAAGAAGAAATCGCAAACGCTATTTTTGATCTCCGTTCTTCTTCTTCTTAATCTAGAAACCCAGTTGTTTTTTGCCCTTAAGAAACCAAAATCAACCACAGATTTTGGATCAACCCTCAAGAAACCAAAATCAACCATAGACTTTTGCCCTCAAGAAACCAAAATCATCCATAGAAATAGAAACCCAGTAGATTTAAGAGAACAACGCATATGCCTTCAAAAACCCAGAACAACGCATATTTGTTCTTCTTCGTCATGCCGGACGACACCCACTCTCCGTTCTTCTTCGTCATGCCAGACAAAAATTTAAGAAACTGAAACCAAAACATCAAATATTACTGCTATTTTGTGGACTCTATGGAAGAAGATGATGGATTTCAAATGGGTTTCATTCTCGGGAAGAAATATGAGGGGGAGAGAGAAAGTTCGTCTAACAAATTAAAAGAATAAAATAAAATAAAAAGTAATAATATTTTAATGATATAAGGAATGGTTAAGGGAAGCTATTGGAGTGTATTTTGATATAGGGAAGCAAAAAGTAGTTTGGATCTTTAAATATAGGGAAAATGACGAAGGCTGGGAATAAACAAAATTTGTTTTAGCACTTGGAGTCCATTGACAATACAACAACCCAGTTATCTATCTCGAAGTTATTTATAATTTTATTTCTTTTTTTCAACCCAGCTCTCGCAACTCGTAGTGGATCCAATAAGAGCAATGTTTTTAATAGATCAAAACAAAGATTTTTATTCATCCAAAAACAAAAGTGTACACACACATAAACCAATATTTAGCTCAATTGAAAAACCTGCAAGCCTTTAGGAGAAAATTAAATTGTTGAGAAGGAAGAGAAATAGATAATATGTGTTAATTCAGTAATGACAACTAATACTCAATCAAGTTCCTAATTAGGATCCAACTCATATTCTATTAAGAACAATTTCAGAATGAGACAGGTTTTGAAGGTAGGTTTTGGTAACATGTTGCTGAGGCTTTACAACCTAGTTTGGTGGCATCTTTATAATATATTTATTTAAAAACAAAAAAACAAAAACAAAAACATAACAGATTAACAGTATAGTTGCTTGCATTGTTATAATTGTCCTGATAACAATTCTGAGCAATATCAAATCCTCGACCCTATTAGATGATTTAAAAATTAGAGCAAAAAAAAACAAAAAAGAATAGTTTCCAAGTAATGAAAGGTTCTAAGAGAAATACTAAACTAGACACTTTGAAAGGAAAAACCATAATATACTAGAATAAAATATCGTTCCCAATGTAAACTATTGACAATCAAGACCAAGCAACCATATTATGAAGCAATTAACAAACTTAAGTAATACATTCAGAGATATCAAGATCATATTCAAGCAGTATGTGAAGCATCATCAAGTTTTCCCCACTAATAAATTAGTAATATCAAAAGTTCATTGCTATGTGCCGGTAACATTAGACGGATTCCATTCACACACTAATTAGTCCAAAACATGCAATTGGCATTTCTTGTTGATATTGAGCCATCAAAAAATCTATTAATATTTCAAAATTTTAAGAGGTTTTGACCTTCAATGAAAAATAAATTATGACCCATACTTCAATTCAAAACTAGGTGCTTAACCCTTAATGTAACTTCAACATGAAGGTCATTTATACCCTCATGAAAAAGGTTATTGTAAATTTTACCCTTTCCAGCAAACCCTTTGCACACTGAAGTTTTCAAGGAAATAGAAAAGTTTTCATAAGATATAAGTAAATAATAGAGCAAACGCGAAATAATAATTAATACTACTCAATCTCTGAAAAATCAACCTTAACCCAATATTGTGCTTTGGTGAATGAGTCTGGGCTTGTTATATCATACACAACAACTGCAACTGCAGCACCTCGGTAGTAAAGTGGTGCCAATGCAGCATACCTGTATAAGACACAATAATAATAAATGTTCTCTAGCAAAAAAGTTGTATACATGGGCAGAGATGGGGCAGAATTCCAATAGAAACAAGGGTGTTATAAGATGAGCTTTTGCTACATTACTTAGAATGCTTTTTCAATACATTTAAGCATGATTTGAAGAACAATACCTCTCTTGGCCAGCAGTATCCCATATTTCAAACTTAACCGTTGTGGAGTCTTGCAGAGCTATTGTCTGTGATAAGAATGAAGCTCCAACAGTTACCTGAAATCAAACCAACAAATATAAGCATATCATAAATTAGCTTCTAGGGGAGAAGGGTAGACACCCACATGCATTCACATAGAACATGGTTGACCAAAACTAACTCGAAAAAATTAAAAAAGATGAGCTGCATTTTGAGTAGTATAGTTCAATAAGATATTCCTTACCTTGGATGTTGGGTCAAACTGACCACGAACAAAGCGAAGAACAATACAGCTTTTACCAACACCAGAATCACCTAACAAAACCAGCTGCACATAGCCGCAGAATTGAAACATTAGTCCCATTCATCCATGAAAGGGTTCAATAATAATATCTTGGAAATTTTACAAAGTAATGTATTCATCTTGACACTTTCCCCCTTTGCCCCAGCAAGGAAAACTATATAAAGATTAAAAAAGCCTTTCAGCAACTTAGTGTCTACTACATTGTGAATCAACTAGATGAATGAAGCAGTAATATGCTGCCAATTGCATACAGCCGAATCATAAAAAGAGTTATGCACAAGTATTTTTATAAGATCATTTTTGTTCTCAGCTCAACTCAACTAAACTAAGCTTCCATCCCAACTAACTAGGGTTAACACCATGGATTATATTTAAACAAATTGGGTCCAGTGACATAAATCTTTATGCATATAATTAGGTCTGCTGCCATGGATCCTAAGGGACATTGATAAGTGATAACAACGATGCTTCTAGGGAACTTTAAACCTGGGCAAAGCCATCATCACTTGAATAGCTAGAACGGATTGCTAAGCAAACTAGTCCACTTTCATTAACAAGACATATAATATATCAGGTTACTTCCACAAAATAACACATCAATTCTACTTCAAAGGACCTTTAATAAATAACATAAAATTGCAAAGAACCAAAAGTACAATCTCCCAAGATGGCCCTCTCCTTTCGTTACACTTATAAAAGCCATAAATAGACATCATATGAACCCTAAAGTTGCCTAAACCAGCAGACTTCAAAAATGTTTTGCCTCAAAGTACCTTCACGCGAAGATTTTTCGGGTCGGGCGCTCCGCCATTCTCGATGTTCGGGCCAGCCAAACGCCCAGAAGTCCTATCTGCAAAAATTAAACCACCCAATCAATCAAATTCAACCAAAATCCCCCATAAGGATGGTCGCTAACAACCAACCCCACTTAACGACAATCGCCCAATTGAAAACTCATTCCCCAGCTCCTTGATTTATAGCTCAGAAATTCAATAAATCAACCCAATGTTAAAAACCCAGATGAGTATATATGAATTTGGGTACAAATTTGCAAAATCAAAGAGACACTCGGTTCAATCAATCCGACCCAGCTAAAACCCTAGAAATGCAAGAGGGCAAAATTAAGTGTGCACGAGAATATCACCTGGAAGAGATGAGGAGCAACCCATGGCAAGCAGAGACTGATGGTGAGTAGTATAGGTGTATTTCTCTATGTGATCAGGGTTTATGGTTAGAAAAGGGTTGGAGAGGAGATCGAATGAATGTGCAGAGATTGCTTATGGGTTCGTTAAAGGCTGGTCCAATTGAATTGCTTATGGGTTCGGTAAAGGCTGGTCCAATTGAAACCCCATGGACCCCACCCCCATTTTATACATATGGTGCCACGCATACCCAAAAAAAATAAAATAAAAATAAGAGTTAGTTAAGGGCAAAGACTTTTGTCAAAGGTAGAGAAGCAAAAAGAGATCGGAAGCAAAGAAAGAAAAATTATAGAACGTTAGAATTACATTAAAAATTATAGAGCGTTAGGATTACATCTTGTATAATGAATCGTGTTTTATGTCTCTTTTTTTATTTATTTAAAAAAAATCATGTTGATCATGAAAGTTCATATTAAGTTTTAAAAAGAAACCACCTTAACCCGACAATCGAATACAAAGTTATCACTTTAATAAGGAATAAACTTCAAAATTGTATTGTTAGGTATCTTTTGTATCGGGTAGTTGTCTAGATGTTATCGAGATATCAATTTAAGCTGGTCAACTTTTTCAACTGAAATTAGTCGAATGAGAGTCCCTTACAATTATCTATTCGAAATGCGTGCAATTCGAGCAAGCTTACAAGGTTGGTTAGTGCTCGGAATAGCCTCGCGTGCAATTCGAACAAACAATTATAAAAAATTCATGGAAAATAGAATTTTAATTAACAGGAAATTAAATAATGACATGAGAAGAATGAAGATATAATGGAAGCTGCTAAGAGAGATGTCCATGAGAAATCTGTACCTTATGATTGGAAATTGAAAGAATGCTGGCCCAACATGTCAAGAGCCCAAACAATTGATAAGGCCGAATTCGAAACTATTCATCCTATCTCAACCCATATTATCAACACAAAGCCTTACTTTTATGCTTAGTTAAGGATTATGAGATATTAGGAGATATTCTTATTTGCATTATGACATTTATTTTGCATACATCTTCGATTGAGTTGATGGCCGCCAGCTCCTGTGATCGGAGGCGTCTTTTAGGCTGAACGAGACTAATTATGGCTATCCTAGCAGGACGTGACCATAGTAGCACTTATTTGTACGTTGGGAGCTGCACAGAAGGGGCCTAGACGGTGGGAACTATATGCCATTTTTCAAGTCCGACTGAGCCATAACCTGACCCAACTCCACTAGGGCATTAATGAGAATCCAAGGCGGCTAATACTAATCAACAAGAATTCTCCATTGCAAAGATTCTAACCTACACCATAATACATACCCTGACCACTTAAGAATTTTCTTAGGTCATTGAACCACCGCCCTTGATGATTATGAATCAGCAGTGGTACAATGTAAGCCTAAGAATTATGAGAAGCACTATCAAGATTGAGTTTCAGATAAAGTAGTGATATGATATTGATATGTTGGATGGATTGATGGTGGCCAAAGGCCATTACGGTGGAGATATCTTAGAGTTAGACCATGATATGACTTAGTGGTTACTGGTTTAGTCCAACTTACCATCATATATAACTTTTGGCTTCACAACAAGAATAATTGTGCATGTATTGCTCTTCATACGATCCAAATGATGCATGCATATGCATGTACTGATGTACAAACCCTAAAGCATATGCAAGACCCTCATGAGTACTTGTAAAAAACAAACAGATCGGTAAAAAGCTATGAAAATCATGCATTAAGCCTTATCTTTAGATCTCCTTTATAATACGTATTAATAAAAATTTAGAACCACCCAATAGAGTTAATTAGATCGATAATAATCGTATCAAGTTTATTTTGGCTCTTATATATTTGCTTGATGAGAGCTGACACATTGGGGGTGTCATGTATATTGTATATAAGAGATCGAGATTTGAAAGAGTGCAATAGATATAAGCATATATAGTAGAAGAGATGGTGACTCACGTCCCATTGAAAAAGGCATGGGGAAAATATAAGGTGAATGAATGGAACACATGTTTGGGTGATATATATTAGATGGTCTTGATTAGACTAACCAACTTACAAGGGAACAGACCCACCTGAAGTTTGGAGGTAATTGGGGTCCATTTTGGGAAGTATCCATTACTTTCTAAGCTATTTAGACAACTTCCCTTCAGTCCTTGTATGCTTGATAGCATCCCAATCTTGTCAAACCCAATCTTCAAGCTGTAGTTGGTGGTACCCCCATCCAACTTTAGCAAAAAATATCATGCAATTTCTTGTTATATAGATACACACACAGCATGTTTAAGTTTATCTTTTTCCCCAGCTGGCCCTTAAAAAAAAAAAAAGAAAAGATCTTCCCCCACCTCCCCTATAAATGTCTTTTTCTTAATTTGTTGTAGTTCTCTAACAAACGAATCTTATTACACTGATTTCGTGGTTGAAAAATGAGCACGGTCACATTGACCTAATATAAGATATGAGTCGAATGGGAGTACTATAAATGTATAATGAATAACACGGCCCTTTTGAATAATTTTTTTGATTGTATATATATATATATATATGCATATCTCTCCCTAAGTATACTTTTTTTTGGTGATTTTTCTAAGTGTTTCAGAAACACAATAAGCCTTTCAACTTATGGGTTAACTTTTTCAAACTGATCATTTACTGTTTTTCTTTCTCTAAACTAATTCTTTCAACTCAGTTTATTAAATTGACATGTATAATTATATGTTCTAATTAAGGACACATACATATCGATTTAATAAATTAACCGGATTAAAAGAATTTCCTCCATCTCAATATTCTAGAGAAAAAAGTATGGCTTTTTCCATGTGAAGTTTCAAACAAGGTCTTGCCTGAAGAAAATATTGGTTGCATCATAATGTGCATCACCATAGCTATGACTATGAGTTTCCATCATACCTAACTCAACGTTGTGGATAGATTCTGGTGTGACAAATTCACCAGCTATTACGCACAATATATACCACGTGGTCGGTAGGATCGGATGCCTATCATATCATATAAGTCCATATATTGATATCATGTCTAATTAGGCCAAATCTATTGGCCCTTTCGTGTGTGGTTTGCCCATGTATTGCTCAAATTTGGTGCATGCGAAATTTGTGGAAATTGTTTGGCAAAATGGGAAAGTTAATTTGTTTTCATATATGAAAATATATAATAGTCAATATATAATTTCATTGATTTTTCTATTGGGTTGTCAAAGCATTATGTCATCACATGGTAAAACATTAGATGAAAATAAAGGAAGATAACTTTTGGTTTTCCTCTGCATCATTGATCTAATGTGCTGGTCCATTATTTGATAAAATTGCTGCAATTAAGGATAAGATTCCATGGATTTGGAGTCAAAATAAGACCATTAGTGGGGAGCATATTGGAAGAAAGATGGGGTGTGTTGTTTCTTGAGAGGCTTAGAACTGGAAACAAAGAGAAGGACTGGTATGGGAGGATTTGGAAGAGAAAGTGACCCACGGCGACGGCAATGTAACTTTGATGCTAAAGTGTTAAGTTGTGGGGGGAATGAGGAATTAATGGGATATTTGGAGTTGTTGATTGGACTAACCCACTTTCCAGGGGACAATCCTATGTGAAATGTGGAAGCAAATGGGTCCTTTCTGTTCTCATATTGTTGTTTCGTGCACGATTCAAGCTTCTTCTTTTTTTGCCTAGTTTTGGGTCTCACCACTCCTATTGCCCCGTGTCAATATCAACAGTCCGTATCGTACTAAGAGTAATGTTACATGTCACACGAACCACTGAGATAACATGTTTTAAAGTTTATACTTCTTTTTTTTTGTTTTTTGAACATGGTAAGTCGCTTAAGACATTAAGTCATGTCAGCGAGTCTGGCATGGATATAATGAGTAGCATTATTCATATGATCATAAACAACAAAGATAAGCATTAAGGGTATTACAATTTTTATTACAATTTCTTTCCAAACTAATTAATGTGACAATCCATAATTGCTTAAAGCGGTTAGTTGAGATTAATTGTCACGTGACCATGTCAGCATTGTAAAATATTTGTGAAATAAAAATGGGGTTTCTAGCGTTATTCTTTTTGCTTAATCATTTCACTGTTAATGGACTGACACGTCAGTTTGTAAGAAAATACGTAGTAAAAGTTACAATATACCTCTAGCAACAATCAATAGCAAATTGAGAAATGCTTATTTGCATTATAGTGTCTATCTCGTGTACGTACAACTCTGTTGAGTTGGCATGCGCCATCCATGCACCCTTACTTAAAAAAAAAAACAAGGTATGTGAGATGTGAAGAAATTTGTGGGCCTAACTTATATTATAAAACTGATTATACAGGAGATATATAGTTGCATATTCTTTATAAATATGCCCAAGGTCTTGTCCACAGGCAATGTGAGATTATTCATCAACACCTTTCCTCACATTCAGGCCAGTATTTTTCTTGGTCCTTGTCACAAGGTAAATAGTATGTGTTCCATTCGTCTTGTGGTAAGTTCTTATACCATGAAGAAATTTGTTGGCTTAAATCATCTCATAAACCAATTATATGAGAGAGAGTCGTCAATTCCTTATAAATATGCCGAAGATCTTGTCTATAAGCAATGTAGAATTATTCCTCAACAAAATGGAAGCCATAATAGAAATTAAGAAGCATTTCTCTAACAAATTATATGTATAGAGAGATATCAATATGAAGTGTTTGTCAATGTTTTTTTTTTCTTTCTTTTTTTAATAATAAAAAAAATTAAAAAAAAAAAAAAAAAAAAAAAAAGCTTGCATAGCTGGGACTTGGGTTGAGAGCGGCTTAGGTTCCAATTTTACGGAGTCTCCTTTATCAATTTGGTGTGAATTTATAAATATTTGGTCCAATGCATGGTGAGTTTAGGGTTTTTAAAGTAGAAAGTGGTCACAATAATTCTATTTGTTTTCCTTATACGTCAAGATTTTGACGGAAAAATTCAAGGTGGGTAGACGATGAAGATGAGCCAGATCTGACAACGACCGAAGCTTAATGCTGATGTTTCAAATTTCAAATTCAACATTATTGACTTTATTTACTTATAACTTTGATATATACTGTAACATGCATCCAAATAGTCATGATGATTTCAAATCCTATAATTTCAATAAAGACGTACATGCATCTACATATTTATTTAACATTCAAAACTCGATCTGTTAATTAACTTTAATTTAAAATCAATTAATATAGGGATAAGAGATGTGCACGTACAAGAGAAGAGATATGCAAATAAGATTCTCCATGTATAATCATTTTTTAAAATATGGAATTTAGCGTAGATTTTTACAAATTGGGAAATGATTTCTTTTAATTAAACTTGGTTGTAGCCAAAAAAAAAATCTGGTTTTGAACAATTCAACTCAATCGATTGTCATTTCTAGAAGGGATGCATGCAACTTGGTTAAGGTTGTTTGGGTTCTAAAGAAGATTAGATCTCGGCCGAACTTGGTTGGAAAATTTAGACCGAAAACTGAAAATTACCTAAATCAAACTAACCCAAACCAACTTTTTCTCTGCGGGTTGGTTTGGTTTGATTCTATTGATCTCCTTATATATATATA
>NC_081547.1:25479639-25486050 GCF_901000735.1 Corylus avellana
AATCAATGAATGCTCTGTATTGAGTTTACTGAAATTGAATTTGAAGAATGCAAATTATTGGTTGCCATATCAAGATATAGTAAATATAAGACTTGCACATTCTTGAGTTTGGTTTGACAATGAGACTATTAAATCCCAATCATCATACTAAAGAAAAAGATTAATCACTTCACAACTTACTACTGCAATTGAAGAACAACATGGTAAAACAATCATCATGGCTTATGGAAGTTAAACCTGATCATGAGGTTTGAAAGGAAGACGCCAAAATTAAGAGCACAAAACAAAGCAAATGTAGCAGTACTACTCTTTACCTTGATTAAGGATATATTCAGACCTACCAATACACGGGCTTCACAGATGTTTCCACAACATTAATGCCATGACACAGCATTAGTTTAAGTCTGACACATATGGTAGCTTCAAACATTAACAAATGTCGGGCGTTTTGCTGTTGGCTCCTTAATCTAACAGATATTTTGTGCTACGCTAAATGAAAAGGTGGAAATCCTGGACACTGATGAGAGAATACAAAATTAAGGTGACCAAGGGGAACCTTTTTGGAGCTTATATTCTGCAAACGACACCGTTGAAGAAATAACAAAGTTTTCCGGGAAAATTACATCTTACTTCCTAAAGTTTGAGACTATTTTCAATTCGATTTCTAAAATTTTAATTTTTGTAATTTACCCCTAAAATTTTAATTTTTTGTAATTTGGTCCTTCTGTCAGCCATTTTGACTGCAGAACAGTGATCACGTGCAGTGTTGACTTTTTTTTTTTTTTTTTTCTAAAATGCCCTCATCCCCAAAATGAAGAAGAAACGAACAATTTTCACAAAAAAAAAAAAAAAAAAAGGCCTAACAGTGTCATATATGAATCTAACAAGCCGTCTTGAATTTTAGAAATCTAAGAAATCAATGTCAAACAGTGTCAGTTGAAAGTAACTTCCAACTAATCCTAAATAACCAAGAATCCAGAAAATCGAAAAAATAAAAAGATGAATTCCTTTTGCTTTTCCTTCCTACATTTTCTCGAGAAGCAAACAGAGCATTGCATTTCAGCAAACAAATCTTATTTCTTGTGAATGAGAAACGAAATCAATCCCAAACAGTGTCAGTTGAAAGTAAGTTCCAACTCATCCTGAATAGCCAAGAATCCAGAAAATTGAAAAAATAAAAAAGATAAATTACTTTTGCTATTCCTTCCTACATTTTCTCGGGAAGCAAACAGAGCAATACATATCATATCAGAAATGCTCGTTCTTTAGCCCTTTCTTCAACCCATCCACATACATATCAGAAATCTGTGGAAGATTGGTCTCTGTTTTTGGAGGGTCAAATCTCTTGGACGAGGGTTTTGAAAAAAGCCCATGAATAATCTCTTCCAACAAACCCAGAGTCTGAGGGCTCTTCGGGAAAGAACTCCGAGTACTTGTGGTGGTGGTGCGGGCAAAAACGGTGTCGTTGAAGGTGGAGGAGTCTTGGTCTTGTCTCTTGGTTTCTGGGTCAGTGTCGTCCCTGAGGGAGGTGCTAAGGCGTCTCTTGGTGATGGTGGCGGCCGCGTTGGTGGGTGTGGCGGAGAAGAAGCAAGAAGGGAGGAATCGACAGATAAGCAAGAAGGGGCATTTTGGGGAAGAAAGCTATATAAGTGATCACTGTTTCTTTGTGAAAAAAGAATTACTAAATTGTAAAAAATTAAAACTTTGAGGTCGAATTGAAAATAAACCCAAACTTTAAGAGGTAAAATGTAATTCCCTCAAATTTTTCTTCAAACCGGTACTTGTTCAAAATGGATATGATTCTTCAATTTCAATTCCCTCTAGGCTTGAAAAAATATGCAAACAGGAACAAAGAGCATGATTGAAAAAAGCTTTTGTTGCTTCAGGCATCTTGCAACCCCGTTTATGTTTTTTTTTTTCTTTAAGTGTAATTTATTGCATATAAAATTACATACTCCCCCACTAAGGACAAAATGAAGTATAAAAGTTATTCTATTCTACATTTTTTCATTCTTAATAAAGACTATTCATTTTTTTTTACAATAAAATAACCATTCTACGTACCAAACATAACCAAAATGGTGATGATAATCTGCACGATAGAATTACTAAGCCAATGATCATAGGTATCAACTTATTTAGCTCACAACGAGGTACATATAATACATGTGCTTAAATTTGAACAACGGTGACAGGGGTGAGAATGTTGTCCTCCTCATAGGGCCAAATGTCTGGGCTAGCAAGCCTATAAACTCCAAGAAGAATGCCATCCCGAAAGAAGATAATGTATAAGACCATTAGCAACAACATCTATAAACAGGGTTTACGGGCGAAAGAAATAAGCTTCACAACTTAGTAAGTAAACACATCATATAAGGTAAAATCTTAAGATAGAACATTAGCTAAGAAAATTCCATGCCACATATGGTATTAGATTATGAAATAAAATAATTGCAACAATAAATGGTAACCGTGCATGAAATGAATCTAAGTTGCATAATCATATAAGGAGTTTGCTTTTTAACTCATGAGACTTTCTTTGGTTTCTCATGAACATATCTCCTATTGAGACTTAACTACCCCATAAGTCATTTTCTGCATTTCTTAAACTCTGAGTGATGCTGGTTAGCTTGTTCTAGAGGAAAATTATAAGTTCAATCATGTGGCCATAGGAAAGTTCCCCGCAGTGGGGATCTTTTTTGACTGATAGATCGTGGCCGAGCAAAAAACCATCACCATAGGTGTACACTTGGGAGAAAGCCATCCAACTGGTAGCCCACATCTTCGCGGATCCGTCCTTCGTTGTGGTGTGTCTTGCTATCCGTATGACACATCATGTGTCCCAGTACCAAGCAAAATCATATTCACATCCTATCTTCTCATGTCGTGTCCCGATACTGCTCATAATCATATCTTATGGTGCCGTGGTGTAACTTTATAAACATAGAGCACATGACATGAGAAGACAAGATGTGAATAAAATAACAATGACCCTAAATGTTTTTCAATTAGACAAAAAGAAAAATTATAAACGAAAAAAATGAAATAAAATAAATTTCCACACGCACTTAAACAACATAACCAAGCGTAGAAAGCCAAATTATGTGCCCTGTTTCCTTGGATGATGGAACTGGAACAGATGAGTATGATGAGTAATTTTAGAAGTCTCTTTTGTGTCCTTTTTGTTTTCCTTCAAGAATGATGTGGCTCTTAAAATCACTATTGGGTTTGTGATTGATCATTATTGAATTTTAATCAAATGGTAATATTAAGAGCTACCTCATTTTTGGAATGACACAAGAGGGAATTTTATAATTACTCGAGTATGATGAAAAGTGTCTGTCGCATTGTAACTTTCCTCTTTTCCTTGGCGGGGAAGAACATGTGGAAGAAGCACCACTTCGATCATCCTTAGTGAAAGAAAAACGAAATATTTCTTTCTTATCATGCAATGACACCATTGCGACGCTGGGTCAAAAATTGGATAATGTGGATTTTACCTTTAGCCTAGCTAAGCCAAACCACAAGGCAATCTTCAACATCTTGTAACAGCTCTGTCAAAATTGATTTGATTTCCTCAACTTCCGCTGGCAAGTGATGGAACTGCCTCTGTTGCTGCTGCCGAGACCTCGTGGAATTGCTGATTAATCATTTTTGGTTTCTGGCGTCTCTAATCTTTGAAACTTAGCTTGTGGTTTCTCTATTGCTGTCTATTTACAAGCTGTTATTCGTTCCTGTTTTTCCCAGGACCACCGCCTTCAATACTGGTGCGCCGGATATTGTATGATATCGTCCACCACTAGTAGCCCGACCAAGTCCGACCTCGGGTGACCTACGCTACTTGTGATGTACATCCTATAGTGACCAACCATTTGGCTATGGCTACGCGGGTCATGAAAACCATTGGATCCAAAGCCCGCACACACACACACACATTTGACCATAAAAGTTAACTTGTATGGTAAGCCCATGACCGTTATCCCGCACGTACTGTTGTACCATGTCATACAATGCAATTAGTCTTGTTTGTATTTTACAAGTCTCATCATTATCTTGTTAACCAACATATGTTTTTACAAAAAAAAAGAATTCACAGTAGTTTCAAAATGTATTTCATGAGAGTTGTAAATATTCATATTTGATATATAAAATAATGCGGAAAAAGTAACAACAAGCATTCATATGAGTTTGTACTCACCTAGGTTGTAATACTTCTCCGTAAAATCCCATTGAGGCTCCATACCTCGAATACTGAGAAAAGACCTAGCATTAGCTTTAAACCCGAGCTAAAATGATCCTAGAATAGAAAACAGCTGTGGTAGAACATAGGGACAAGACGACGTTGCTTGGAATGTCTCTAGGCGAGCGCTCGGCCAGAGAGGTTCAGACAGAACCTCGTTTGGTCCAACAATCTCCTAAGCCTTCTCAACTGGTCCTAAGGCCACAAAAAGGGTTTCTAACACTTTCTAACCCAAAACAATGTCTAATGGAAAGGAAATCCTAAACCAAGCTTAAATCAAAATCAAAGACAACAACCTAACTAGAAGTTCAAACCAACAACTAAGCTAACTATGAAAAACATGATAACTAAGTAAGGAACAAGCTAGACTTAGAAGATTACCTCATTGAAGCAAAACCTTCAAGAAATCTCTCATTCTCCTCCAAGAATACCAAAGAAACACTCAAAAGCTCACACAACACTCAAGCAGCATTTCTGGGATGAAAATAGGCTTAAAGGAACGAATTGGGGGTGGGAGTGTTTATAGGGGAAGAGGCTGAAGGCAAAATAGAAAATATAAGGAAAGGGTTGAGCACTCTTGGTACTACAGGGTTGAGTGCTCGTGTACTGTTCACAATGGGCAAAAAATTATTTTCAAGCGTTGCAGGAAAAATTCTGCAAAGGAACGAGCGCTCGTGTACTATTCATAACTTTTGTCAGTGGTCCCAAAAAAAGGCAACAAGCGCTCAGTCTAATCCCCACACGAGCGCTCGTGTACTATTCATTGATTGCCCAGTGTTCAGTGAAACGGGCATAACTTTTGCTACAGGTCTCAGAATTGCGCATGCGACCCCATTCCGGAAAGCTCTTTCCAAGATGAATGTCATGGTATACATCCCAATATTTTTGAGTGCCTTCTTGGGATTCAAAAATCTAAGATTCCCTCTTAAGATGGTATTTTCAATGCTTTCTCGTCCGGTAGGAATTATTCCTTAACCTTCACACCGTAATTGATCCCATACTCATTGGTTACCATGTACAAGTTGATTCTTCAGTACTATAGGCATTGATACCTCTGTTGAAAGTTCGGTGCAATAGTAAATTCTTAAAGAGTCCAAGGTCTTACACTTTATCAAATGGGAGCAAATCCCTAGCACCATAATTAGAGTGTACTTAACCCTAATTTATTTTTGGGTATTACACAGTGACTACAAGTAGGACGATCCTTTTTTCAGAAATTGCTTGGGGTTTTGGTTAGTGTTTAATGAAACAGGGGATCTAGACACCAAAGCAACACTGTTTTGAAACAGATTGTGATTAACCGAAGCAGACTTGAACATTCTTTGCCATTCTTCTTGAATGATTAAAGAAAAGACCTTATTCATTGTGGGAAGAGGATCAATGAGTAGAAGTTGACCACAAATGTGAGAATAAGCATCATTTAACCCCATCAAAAATTGCAGAATATAATCCCTATCCCGATTCTCCATAATTTTCTTGATAATTCCACAAGAGCATTTACAACCACAAGTACATGTTGGAATTGATTCAAAATTAACTAACTCATCCCGAAGCTCTTTGAGAGTAGTATAGTAAGCATTGACAGAATTATTTCCTTGAGAGAAAGCAAAAATAGATTTCTTCAGTTCAAAAATACGAGCACCATTACCTTGTGAAAAACATTCTTTCAAGTCTTTCCACATAGTTTCAGCATTGGTAATGTAGAGAATGCTGATGACAATCTCCTTTGTCACGGAGTTCATGATCCATGAAAGCACCATATTATTACATCGCATCCAAGAGCGAAAACTTGGATTAGCAACAGATGATGGTTGAGGCAGAGAACCATCAATGAATCCTAGCTTTTTCTTTGCTGTGAGAACCATGATCATGGATCTACTCCAAGCTATGTAATTCTATCCATTCAATGGTTGAACAACCATATGTGAACCAGGACCATCTCCATGGTGGAGATAGAGAGAATTTGATGATAGATCATCATAAATAGCAACGGAATTGAGAGAAGATGAAGAAGAAAGAAAGATTAGGGATAGTAGATTCCATGGCAAAGCCTTAAAAAAGCTCTAATACCATGTCAAGTGTATGAAGCAGAGAAAGGAAATTGGAAACAGAGAGTTCAATCTTGTATATTTGTATTAACTGAAGTGAATGACTTACAAGTGAAGTGCTGT
>NC_081547.1:25486150-25494430 GCF_901000735.1 Corylus avellana
AATTAAATAATTAGTTAACTTAGTTTAATGCACAATACACTAGTTAACTATAAATAATTATACACTATATGACTACATAATTAATATTTTAACTATATATATTTAGTATTTATGCTACATACTATATAAGCATGAATACTATTTATAATATATAAACTATTTACTAAGTTATATACTATATAAGCTATTTTAATAACTAAACCAATTAAATAATTAGTTAACTTAGTTTAATGCACAATACACTAGTTAACTATAAATAATTATACACTATATGACTACATAATTAATATTTTAACTATATATATTTAGTATTTATGCTACATACTATATAAGCATGAATACTATTTATAATATATAAACTATTTACTAAGTTATATACTATATAAGCTATTTTAATAACTAAACCAATTAAATAATTAGTTAACTTAGTTTAATGCACAATACACTAGTTAACTATAAATAATTATACACTATATGACTACATAATTAATATTTTAACTATATATATTTAGTATTTATGCTACATACTATATAAGCATGAATACTATTTATAATATATAAACTATTTACTAAGTTATATATATATATACGAGTCGCTCTAATAAGCGAGTCGAGCCCTTATACAAGTATGTTCATGAACTTTAAACGAGCGAGCCGGGTTTTATACGAGTATGTATTGTTTAATAATTTAGTATAGTTTCGTGTTCACGAGCGGCTCATTTAATAATCGAGTCAGGCAACTTTATCGAGCCAATCCCAAGCGAGCTTACGGGTAACTTTATCCGTTTACAGCCCTAAGCGTATAGATAGTGGGAAGGAGTTGTGTTGAGGTGGAGATATCCAATTTTACAAAGGAGTAAGATGATTTTATTTTATGGTTCATATAGAATGGGCTTGGATCCAATGGGCCAATCACACACCATCTTTTCTTCTTTTTTTTTTTTTTTTTTCCTATTTATTCTGAATTAAAATATTAGAAAGATGATTGTTCGTAATCGTGTGCCGGTGGTGCTGCATGCATTATGAAACATTGAAACCTAACATAAAATCGTTTTGGACGACCCGAAGTTGAAGCCCATTTAGTATGGAGTCAGACCCACTACAAATGGGTTTGGTTCGGCTCAAAGTCCAATATTCAACTTATGGGGCTCTCAGTTGGATTCTTCCGGTCCAATGGGTGCATGGTTTTACAGCTGGCCTAATTAGAATTATCGGACTCCCCATGAATTTGCCTATGCATCACCCAAATTAGGGGTGTCAATGCAAGCGGTTAAAAACCGCCAGCTAACCGCTTAACCACTTAACCGTATTAACCGCCTAACCGTTATAACCACATAACGGTTAGCGGTTAAAAGTTATTAGGTTTATTAATTGTAACCGCTAACCGCCTTTTTATATAATATATTTTTATAATTATAATTATAATTATATTTATACATATAACATAATCACTTTATCATTAAATTACTTTTTTTTTTTTAGATAATTAAATCACTATTTGAGTATTAATATATTGTCACTATAATTTATATGATTATATCACATGATCAATTGATCATTAAATTATTTGATTATATAATAACAAATTATACATATATAATATGACATAACTCGTAAGTATACCAATTCATACTAATACAACAATTAAGTATCTAGAGACTTAATTCCAATGTATATTATAAACTTATAAGTCTATATATGTTATAAATTATAATTATACATATATACATATGAATAATATAAATGTATAAGATCAATACTTAATCATGTGATTCAATGACAATTCAAATACTTTATTCAAGTTAATCATATTATTAATGTAACATGATAATGTGATTCATATAATATCAAATTAAGTAATTGGCATTAGATTAAATAATGTGTTACTTATAACCACAATTGAAATATTAATGTATTATCATTTTAATTTATATGATTATATAATAACAAATTATACATATATAATATGACATAAGTCATAAATATACTAATTTATACTAATACAACAATTAAGTACCTAGAGACTTAGTTCCAATGTATGTTATAAATTTATCAGTCTACGTATATGTTATAAATTATAATTATACATATATACATATGAATAATATAAATGTATAATATTAAAACTTAATCATATGATTCAATGACAATTCAAGTGTTTTATTCAAGTGAATCATATTATTAATGAACAATGATAATGTGATTCGTATAATATCAAATTAGGTAATTGACATTTGATTAAACAATGTGTTACTTATGAACACAATTGAAGTATTAATGTATTATCATTCTAATTTTAGTAATATTATCACTATAATTGATATGATTATATCACATGATGAATTGATCATTAAATCATATGATTATATAATAACAAATAATACATATAATCATATATAATATGACATATAATCATATATATCATATGTTTTATTTGAACTTCTTTTATATGTTGGGTTGAACTTTTTTTATATGTTATGTTGATTTTTTTTTTTTTAAAACAAAAAAGTTAACCGGTTATAATTTAATATCTAAGGAACTTTTTTAAAAGTACAAGTAAATGTAAATTTGGGGTTAAATATTTTTGATTTTTCAATATGGGCTATTTTTATATCAATTGGGCCTAAGAAGACACTAAAAATACAAAAAACAAATGAGGATAAAAAATGCTACCGTAATAAAAAAGCCCAATTTTGAAAAAACGGTTAGCGGGCGGTTACCTATTTCACTAACCGCTAATTAGCGGTTAGTAGCTAACTGCTAACCGCTAGGCAGTTAGCGGTTGCGATTAGTGAAATCTACTAACCGCTAAGACGGTTACGGTTAGCGGCTATTGCCAATAACCGCTAACCGTAACTGTATTACACCCCTAACTCAAACCAAATGCCAATGCCAATGACCCACGACAACCATGCTTATTGACAATGGGCTTATGAGAGAAGCAATTTTACAAGAGAAATGTTAGGCTTACAAATACATTTTAGAAAAAAAATTTTACAAACTAATGTGACACAACATAATTAGATATGAGATAAATTCAAATGTTGAGAAATCCAATCATGTTGTGCCACATCAGTTTGTAAAAGTTTCTTTTTAAAAAAGTGTTTGTAAGCCTAGCATATACTTTTCATTTTACAAAATACTTTTTTTAAAAAAAAATAATAAAAAAAAAAAAAAAGATAAAAAATAAATAAGAAAGAAAGTAGTAGATGAGTATTGACGCAATATAGTTAAGAAAATGAATTTTCAAGAAGGCAAATTTAGAAGTTCAGTTAATCGAGCCCACACGACATGTTTAACTTATTATGGCTTGTTCTAGGTCACTATGAAAAAGTCATATCATTTTATTTTACTATTTTTTAATTTTTGAGTACCCCATTTAATCTTTGGATTATTCTCATACTCTTGAAATCATATTTCATAACTCCTTACTAAAATACTCAAACTCGAGATTTATAATAATTAATTTTCATTAAATAAGTCTTAAACTTACGCAATTATTTTCCTTCGTGTTTTACAATTTAACAAGGTTGTTAGAGTATAGAGTGAGAAAATTCACTTGGCATCTGTGATGATTTGCATTCCCAATTAGTAATTGTTCCAGAAGTGTCGTTCACAAGGGCCCTCCAAAACTCAATATGGCAAACTCACGTTTTACCAAGATGATCAGTAATAGCCATTTGAGCATAGCATATTTGAGATTGTATTTAAAAAATATAACTTTTAAGTTTTTTTTTTTTAAAAAAAAAAACAATTTTTTTAACAAAAATTTCTTTTTTAAATTTTTGCTAAAAGTGATTTTGATCATTTTTAGGAATAAAAAAATACTTTTAAAATTTTTTTACCAAACATGCCAACTTCGCAATTCCAAAGACGCCATAAATCCACCATAGACAAGAAGCTACTCGATCCTCCGAAACTTGCTATTTAAAATGACAAAATCAACGCACAAGAAAAGATGAAAAATTAAGGAAGAAACAGAAACACAGATAATAAGAAACAAGATTGGAGTCAAACCACACGACTACACGAGAGAACATCATTGAGTGTGTATCCCGTATATAAACTAAGATACACTCCTAATTCATTAAGGAAAAGGAAAACCAATCCTTAATGGAAAAAGAAAAACTCAATCCTTATTGAAAATGAAAACTAAAAAAAAAAAAAAAAAAAAAAAGCATAAATAAAATGCCAACACTATTGTTGGTGCTGCATCAAACAGTGAAGCGTCTTAATTTATAGGAAGAGGAGCACCATTCCACTCTTTCATACAATCCATCATAGGATCATTTAACTTCCCTTCACACATTGCCGAGAAAACCTTGTTGAATTCTTCACCCGGTGATCGAACTTTCTCACCGGTCAGCAAACCAGTTCCCAGTTCTTCTCTCACAAACTTGTATAATGGGTAGGATCTGCAGTTCTTGATCAGGTTCGGGATTGCCGGTTTTCCATTCTCCAACTCTGTTCTTGCACTCTCTACTTCTTTTGGCAAAAGGGCCTTAAGCTCCTCCTCGAAGGATCCAATCTTTTGGAAAATGGATGTGCTTAAGTTCCTCTCTTTGTCGCCGTTGTTCAACGCGTGCTCCAGTAGAACTTGCCTCAGCTTCTGCATTAATGGATAAGTTGCGTTGCAGGGATCATCAATGTAAGCAAAAACGTGCTCTCGGTCCACAGCTTTGAGCAAGTCCTTTTCACAAAATCTAGATGGGTGAAGGTCACCATTAGAGCCTATGCTCAAGACTCTCTTGGCCACCTTACTGACTGTATTCTTGACGGTGTTCTTAAAGTTGTCCTCCAAATGCCGCAGATCAATTGCTTGACATAATGCAACTAAGAAAGTGGATGACATGAGCTTCAAAATGTCAACAGCCTCGGCTGTCTTTCTTGACGAAATCAGCCCCAAGGAGTTCACATCTTGATTATGTTGCTCAGCACTTTGGACGTGGTTGGTGACAGGATTGGCTAGGAATTGGAGTTCAGAGCAATAAGATGCCATGGCAATTTCCGCACCTTTGAACCCATAATCCAAGCTTGGATTGCGGCTTGCTGAGAGATTTGAAGGCAACCCATTGTTGTAAAAGTCATTTACAAGCTCGGAAAATTGAGCAAACATCAATTTTCCAATTGAAGCAATGGCTAGGCGGGTGTTATCCATAGAAACACCAATTGGGGTCCCTTGGAAATTCCCACCATATAAAGCCTTATTCCTCGACACATCAATCAATGGGTTATTACTCACTGAGTTTATCTCCCGCTCAATCATTTTGGTTGCTGTCCTGATCACTTCAATCTGTGGACCTAGCCATTGGGGAGAGGTGCGAAGGGCGTAGCGGTCTTGTTTAGGCTTCTGAAGGGGATCAATCTCGTGCAACTTTTGAGCCGCTTTAACATAAGCACTTCCATCCAAAATGTGTTCCATTATTGCTGCAGCCTCTATTTGGCCGGCGTGGTGCTTCAATTTATGTGTCAAATGGTCTGTAAATTCTGGCTTTCCTTGCATGACTTCGGCAAAGATTGCCGATAAGATTTCGGACAAAACTGCTTGTATGTTGGCCTCAAAAAGTACCATGGAAGCTAGGCCAGACCCGACTGCAGTTCCATTCATGAGTGCTAGACCCTCATTGGGTAGAAACTCAAAAAACCCACCATTGATCCCAGCTAGCTTGAAGGCCTTGGTGGCGTCGAGGGACTCTCCACTGGGACCTATGGCCTTGGAATTGGACCTACCTATCAAAAGTCCGGCTAAATAGGATAGAGGAAGCATGTCGCCTGATGCAGTTAATGTACCCCGTAGAGGCAAGCGTGGGGTAATATTGTGGTTGAGTAACTTGGTGATGGCTTCCATGATTTCAAATCTAATGCCAGAGTAGCCTTGGAGGAGGGTGTTGATCCTCACCAGCATAGCCGCCCTGGTTGCCGAGTGAGGTAATGTGTGGCAAGATTCAGTGCCATTACCAAATATTCCAGCATTCAAGAATCTGGTGCAACAAAATCCCATGAAGATATATTAGCAAAGATTGATAAGCGCATGAAATTTTACTCATATTGTCTAATCTTGTAATACTCTCAGTACTGTCTCTCTGTTCTTCCCCACTATCTGTCTCTCTTGTTCTATTAGACAACAAAGACTCTAGTTTTTTTCAATGGAAGTCTTAATTAAGTTGATAATTAATCAAGATTATTAACTAACCTAGAAAAAATAGATTAACTAGTACTTGTGTAGCAAGTAATTGAATACCTAATAAGTTCCTTCTGAAGGGATCCGCCCTGCTTGGTGCTCTTGTTCATGTTGTCCATCATCCACTCACTGCTCGCCTTCACCCCTGCTCGAGCCGCCTCCGAGAGCTCGACTTTGACGCCGGCACCGTGGGTTGCAATCGCTGCCACCTGGGATATGGTCAGCGTCTCGCCGCCGAGCAAGACGACTGGCTTCCGGTACTCTTTCAGCATGCGCTTCACCTCCTCTAGGTGACTGCCCTTGAGTGACTCCGCCGCCATGCCCCAGTTCAACGGGTCACTATTGCACAAGTTCATTGCATTTGCAGCACCGTTGCCATTGCATGCCATTGTTTCCTGGGAAGAAAAATTAACCACAACAATGTGACGCATGCACGACAAGGAAGCACATACAAAATAAAACAATTTACATCATTTGATAAGGATAGAAGACCAGGAGACAGGTGTTCTCTCACTTTTTTTTTTTAATTATTTATTTACATTCTACTAATCTAAGAATCTAAACATTAATTTTTTAAAAACTCAAAGATGTTGAATGACACTTGTTACTTATTAAAATAAATTTGAAAAAATTTCCTCTAAACTGATTTGGAGGAAATTTGTATTCATTTGATAAACCATCAATCAGACTCCCTCTCAAAATCAATTATTTGATAACCCAAATGAGAAAAGCACAAATTAATTAACTACAACTCACTACAAATTAGCAATATCCTCTACTATACACCCATTGCCTTGGTTGTGGTGTTAATTAAGATCACTATTTTTTTTTTTTTTTAAGCAAACAAGGGAAAGGTTAATTAACCAATTTCTAAGCCAACAAGAAAACTACAGTGCGAGAACTACAAGCAAACACTAAGAAATTGGTCATAAAATGACCTAGACCTCTCAATAACGGCAGAAAAAGCTGTTTAAACACCAAAACAGAACAAATGGCCAAATGGGTAGCTCTAACCTTACCCAAACTCTTGCAAGGTAACAACAAAGGAAGTTATTGAAGAGAAAGCACGGTAAGATCAATAGGATTTGAAAATAGAGGACTCCTTATTTCGGTACAAAAACTCAAGTAAAAAACACAAAAACACCCAAAAACCAAAAACAAGATCACTAGTTTGAATAGAAAGAAATGAGAGTAAGATGGCAAAGAAGCAACCTTAGTGGTTGTGCAGAGAGACAAAATGTGATAGGAAATTGTAATAAGCTGGGGAATGAAAATATTCCTGAGATGGCTCGGACCAAACGAGGTTCTTTTATATATAGAACTTCTGTCGGTTGTCTGGGTAGGCCCATGTGTTACTTGGAAATTGCACCTAGCCGTTGGATCATCACAATTTTGGACGGGAAAGATGATAACCAAGTGGCCCAATTGTGGACTATGACATGTGCATTATTGCGGGCTTTTACTTGTAAGACATTTTGACACATTATTTTTTCAACTATTTTTTAATTATTTTTTTATGCAAATCTAATGGATTTACTGTTGAATTTATAAATTCATGTAGATCTCACAAAAATTTAATGATAGATTCACCAATTCATTATACCAAAATGATTGAAATAATAATTTTTATCAATTCTCTTTAACTCGTCAATGATCAAAGCGAGGAGGAGGCTGGGTTTGTGGCAAAAAATTATTGTCAAAAATAATAAAATAAATAAACAATTAAACATTATTTAATTATTGTATGAAACATATAACTTATAGGTTATATTTTAGTTGTTTTTGACCATTTTTCATATTTCGAAATGTCTTTATATTCATAGTAAAGATATAAAGATGATTAGAGTTATCCCAAATATAATGTACCTTTTAAAATCATCATTAAATTTGAGTTGAACATTCACAATAATCATTGAAACATCATAAATTCATAATAGATGTAAAAGGAAATGGACAAACAAAATAGATTGTTTAGCATGCATGTTAAACAATCATTTAGCATGCATGTTATTCACGTGAATAACATGCATGCTAAATGTGTATTGAATAAATTAATACATGAAAATAAAGAAAACATTATATATATATATATATATATA
>NC_081547.1:25494450-25499465 GCF_901000735.1 Corylus avellana
TCCCGTATATAAACTAAGATACACTCCTAATTCATTAAGGAAAAGGAAAACCAATCCTTAATGGAAAAAGAAAAACTCAATCCTTATTGAAAATGAAAACTAAAAAAAAAAAAAAAAAAAAAAAGCATAAATAAAATGCCAACACTATTGTTGGTGCTGCATCAAACAGTGAAGCGTCTTAATTTATAGGAAGAGGAGCACCATTCCACTCTTTCATACAATCCATCATAGGATCATTTAACTTCCCTTCACACATTGCCGAGAAAACCTTGTTGAATTCTTCACCCGGTGATCGAACTTTCTCACCGGTCAGCAAACCAGTTCCCAGTTCTTCTCTCACAAACTTGTATAATGGGTAGGATCTGCAGTTCTTGATCAGGTTCGGGATTGCCGGTTTTCCATTCTCCAACTCTGTTCTTGCACTCTCTACTTCTTTTGGCAAAAGGGCCTTAAGCTCCTCCTCGAAGGATCCAATCTTTTGGAAAATGGATGTGCTTAAGTTCCTCTCTTTGTCGCCGTTGTTCAACGCGTGCTCCAGTAGAA
Source organism: Corylus avellana (assembly GCF_901000735.1). Lineage (NCBI taxonomy): Eukaryota > Viridiplantae > Streptophyta > Magnoliopsida > Fagales > Betulaceae > Corylus > Corylus avellana. Next base: position 25,494,994 of record NC_081547.1, read on the forward strand.
CTTGCCTCAGCTTCTGCATTAATGGATAAGTTGCGTTGCAGGGATCATCAATGTAAGCAAAAACGTGCTCTCGGTCCACAGCTTTGAGCAAGTCCTTTTCACAAAATCTAGATGGGTGAAGGTCACCATTAGAGCCTATGCTCAAGACTCTCTTGGCCACCTTACTGACTGTATTCTTGACGGTGTTCTTAAAGTTGTCCTCCAAATGCCGCAGATCAATTGCTTGACATAATGCAACTAAGAAAGTGGATGACATGAGCTTCAAAATGTCAACAGCCTCGGCTGTCTTTCTTGACGAAATCAGCCCCAAGGAGTTCACATCTTGATTATGTTGCTCAGCACTTTGGACGTGGTTGGTGACAGGATTGGCTAGGAATTGGAGTTCAGAGCAATAAGATGCCATGGCAATTTCCGCACCTTTGAACCCATAATCCAAGCTTGGATTGCGGCTTGCTGAGAGATTTGAAGGCAACCCATTGTTGTAAAAGTCATTTACAAGCTCGGAAAATTGAGCAAACATCAATTTTCCAATTGAAGCAATGGCTAGGCGGGTGTTATCCATAGAAACACCAATTGGGGTCCCTTGGAAATTCCCACCATATAAAGCCTTATTCCTCGACACATCAATCAATGGGTTATTACTCACTGAGTTTATCTCCCGCTCAATCATTTTGGTTGCTGTCCTGATCACTTCAATCTGTGGACCTAGCCATTGGGGAGAGGTGCGAAGGGCGTAGCGGTCTTGTTTAGGCTTCTGAAGGGGATCAATCTCGTGCAACTTTTGAGCCGCTTTAACATAAGCACTTCCATCCAAAATGTGTTCCATTATTGCTGCAGCCTCTATTTGGCCGGCGTGGTGCTTCAATTTATGTGTCAAATGGTCTGTAAATTCTGGCTTTCCTTGCATGACTTCGGCAAAGATTGCCGATAAGATTTCGGACAAAACTGCTTGTATGTTGGCCTCAAAAAGTACCATGGAAGCTAGGCCAGACCCGACTGCAGTTCCATTCATGAGTGCTAGACCCTCATTGGGTAGAAACTCAAAAAACCCACCATTGATCCCAGCTAGCTTGAAGGCCTTGGTGGCGTCGAGGGACTCTCCACTGGGACCTATGGCCTTGGAATTGGACCTACCTATCAAAAGTCCGGCTAAATAGGATAGAGGAAGCATGTCGCCTGATGCAGTTAATGTACCCCGTAGAGGCAAGCGTGGGGTAATATTGTGGTTGAGTAACTTGGTGATGGCTTCCATGATTTCAAATCTAATGCCAGAGTAGCCTTGGAGGAGGGTGTTGATCCTCACCAGCATAGCCGCCCTGGTTGCCGAGTGAGGTAATGTGTGGCAAGATTCAGTGCCATTACCAAATATTCCAGCATTCAAGAATCTGGTGCAACAAAATCCCATGAAGATATATTAGCAAAGATTGATAAGCGCATGAAATTTTACTCATATTGTCTAATCTTGTAATACTCTCAGTACTGTCTCTCTGTTCTTCCCCACTATCTGTCTCTCTTGTTCTATTAGACAACAAAGACTCTAGTTTTTTTCAATGGAAGTCTTAATTAAGTTGATAATTAATCAAGATTATTAACTAACCTAGAAAAAATAGATTAACTAGTACTTGTGTAGCAAGTAATTGAATACCTAATAAGTTCCTTCTGAAGGGATCCGCCCTGCTTGGTGCTCTTGTTCATGTTGTCCATCATCCACTCACTGCTCGCCTTCACCCCTGCTCGAGCCGCCTCCGAGAGCTCGACTTTGACGCCGGCACCGTGGGTTGCAATCGCTGCCACCTGGGATATGGTCAGCGTCTCGCCGCCGAGCAAGACGACTGGCTTCCGGTACTCTTTCAGCATGCGCTTCACCTCCTCTAGGTGACTGCCCTTGAGTGACTCCGCCGCCATGCCCCAGTTCAACGGGTCACTATTGCACAAGTTCATTGCATTTGCAGCACCGTTGCCATTGCATGCCATTGTTTCCTGGGAAGAAAAATTAACCACAACAATGTGACGCATGCACGACAAGGAAGCACATACAAAATAAAACAATTTACATCATTTGATAAGGATAGAAGACCAGGAGACAGGTGTTCTCTCACTTTTTTTTTTTAATTATTTATTTACATTCTACTAATCTAAGAATCTAAACATTAATTTTTTAAAAACTCAAAGATGTTGAATGACACTTGTTACTTATTAAAATAAATTTGAAAAAATTTCCTCTAAACTGATTTGGAAGAAATTTGTATTCATTTGATAAACCATCAATCAGACTCCCTCTCAAAATCAATTATTTGATAACCCAAATGAGAAAAGCACAAATTAATTAACTACAACTCACTACAAATTAGCAATATCCTCTACTATACACCCATTGCCTTGGTTGTGGTGTTAATTAAGATCACTATTTTTTTTTTTTTTTAAGCAAACAAGGGAAAGGTTAATTAACCAATTTCTAAGCCAACAAGAAAACTACAGTGCGAGAACTACAAGCAAACACTAAGAAATTGGTCATAAAATGACCTAGACCTCTCAATAACGGCAGAAAAAGCTGTTTAAACACCAAAACAGAACAAATGGCCAAATGGGTAGCTCTAACCTTACCCAAACTCTTGCAAGGTAACAACAAAGGAAGTTATTGAAGAGAAAGCACGGTAAGATCAATAGGATTTGAAAATAGAGGACTCCTTATTTCGGTACAAAAACTCAAGTAAAAAACACAAAAACACCCAAAAACCAAAAACAAGATCACTAGTTTGAATAGAAAGAAATGAGAGTAAGATGGCAAAGAAGCAACCTTAGTGGTTGTGCAGAGAGACAAAATGTGATAGGAAATTGTAATAAGCTGGGGAATGAAAATATTCCTGAGATGGCTCGGACCAAACGAGGTTCTTTTATATATAGAACTTCTGTCGGTTGTCTGGGTAGGCCCATGTGTTACTTGGAAATTGCACCTAGCCGTTGGATCATCACAATTTTGGACGGGAAAGATGATAACCAAGTGGCCCAATTGTGGACTATGACATGTGCATTATTGCGGGCTTTTACTTGTAAGACATTTTGACACATTATTTTTTCAACTATTTTTTAATCATTTTTTTATGCAAATCTAATGGATTTACTGTTGAATTTATAAATTCATGTAGATCTCACAAAAATTTAATGATAGATTCACCAATTCATTATACCAAAATGATTGAAATAATAATTTTTATCAATTCTCTTTAACTCGTCAATGATCAAAGCGAGGAGGAGGCTGGGTTTGTGGCAAAAAATTATTGTCAAAAATAATAAAATAAATAAACAATTAAACATTATTTAATTATTGTATGAAACATATAACTTATAGGTTATATTTTAGTTGTTTTTGACCATTTTTCATATTTCGAAATGTCTTTATATTCATAGTAAAAATATAAAGATGATTAGAGTTATCCCAAATATAATGTACCTTTTAAAATCATCATTAAATTTGAGTTGAACATTCACAATAATCATTGAAACATCATAAATTCATAATAGATGTAAAAGGAAATGGACAAACAAAATAGATTGTTTAGCATGCATGTTAAACAATCATTTAGCATGCATGTTATTCACGTGAATAACATGCATGCTAAATGTGTATTGAATAAATTAATACATGAAAATAAAGAAAACATTATATATATATATATATGGGTTAAATCACAAATCTGCGGTTTGGTAATTTTATTATTTTCTTTCTATGGGGTTTTATTTTTATCGCGGGGCCTTCCTACGGTTTTGATAAATGGCCCAAAGTTAAATCCAGTGGATTAGTTGGTAAGATTAGGGTGTGTAGAGTATGAATACGTCAGTGTTAACTGCATTAAGCTGGCATATTTAATTTTTTAAAAAAAATTAAAAAAAAAAGAAAATATTCTTTAAAAAAAAAAAGAAGAAAAAAAAAGTCAGAGTTGGCTCTTGGCCATTTTAGGGGTGTCAAATGCAAAAGGCCACCTAACAATTAAAAAAAATTAAATATATCTTGCGTGTCCAACTTGTCGGATTGGATTCTGGCGTGTCCCTTTTGATCTAACAGTCGGTAATAGATGGGTAAGCAGTTTGCTTTATAAGCCAGCGGAAGATTCTTATTGATAAAATGAAGCTTAATAGAATAAAAATAAAGTTAGCTTCAAAGATATTAGTGGTAGCTCTATATATATATACCGGTCAAATATCTTTTTCTTTTTCTGTTTTTTTTTTTTTTTTTAATATTTTGACAAAAAAGCAAGTATATTTGGGAATGGGTGCTGACGAGACTGGCTAAAATGTTAGCGTGGTTTATGAATTATGACACACACAGCTCTTCACGTGGATAAAGCTGTTATTTAAAGATTTGACAGACTGCTCTTCTCTCTCTTCACATGCTATGTTTCGCTTGTCTTTTTCTTCTGTTGCCAAACAGAGGGGACAGGTCATCCCATTTTATATATATATATATATATATG
>NC_081547.1:25499726-25516796 GCF_901000735.1 Corylus avellana
TTACCTTATTCTGATTTGTAATCTCACTAAAATTATTTTTTAGTTATTTTATGTTTATGTTTTGAAATACGATTTCAATAATTAAAATTATAAAAATTATGTTTTTAAAATTGTACAATTGTTTGGTAAAATATATTAAAAAATATTTTTTTATTAATTGAGTGTTTTGATAACATTAAGATATAATTGCAATGGCCAAATTACCAATAAGAAAAAAAATTTATAACAGTTAAATAACTAACATTGTCTACAAGCCTCGGTAAAAGATCTAGATTCTCTTGAATTCTTAAGGAAACAAAATAACAAATTATATTCCCAAAATATTTATTTATTTCATTTCTCTCCCAAAACAAAAACAACTTGACTTTTTTTCTTCCTCATGTCAAAGTGAAATAAAATCTTAACTTTTTTAACTTTTCCCGTAAATTCTGAAAATTCTATATATATATATATATATATATATATAGAAGAGAGTATTACACAATCTTCTTCTTGGAAAGAGTATTACATTTACATACACACGTTTGGAGAGCGTTCTCAAGAACGCTCAGCATTTTATGCAGCAAATTCTAAGTTGTTTGGGGGCTTGGGTGTGAGATTTTTTTTTTCTTGAAGCTGCAAATTTAGTTATTTCATAATTACTGGAAGAAGTTAAAAAAGCTAAAATTTTATTTTACTTTGACAAGGGGAAGCAGAAGTGTAAGTTGTTTTCGTATTGGGAGAAAAATGAGTTGTACATTGTTTTTTTTGTTTTGAGAGATAAACAAAATAAATAAATCACTTCTAAAAACAAATTACACCATTTATGTGTTGCCTTTTTATTTAGGGAAATATAATGAGTTATTTCATTTCTTTAATAAGACCATAAAATGTGGCATTTATTTTAACCCTCAGATATAATGGACGATTAAATTTAAGAATTTGTGAAATTCGAATTCTTTAAGAATTCTAAAGGATCCAGATCCATTTTTAACACCTCTGCAAACAAAAGTGTAACTTATAATTTGACTTTAACTTTAAGTTTTGAGTAGTGATTTATATAACATTGGTGTGCATAAACAGTGTGCACACCAGTGTTATAATATTATAAAATAATATTTAAACAGTAAAAAAATACATATATTATAACACTGGCGTGCACACTATTCATGCACACCAGTGTTGTATAAATCACTACTCTTAAAGTTTTATACTTAGGCAATTATATCTTGCTATGTTACTTGTCTTTTTGTTTTGTTCTTGTTTTTGTGTTTTTTTTTTCTTTTATTGAGACAAATTCGAAATAGACATATAATAGAAAATAGAAAAATAATCCATCAAATTAAATTAATAATGTTTATCAAATTCAACTGTTACATAATTCACTAATAATTTAAATTAGTACATGATAAAAAAATAAAAAAATAAAAAATAAAAAAGAAGAAGAGTATGGACATCAATTGAAAACATTGAAACGGATCATGAAAATAAACAACACAAAAAATAAAAAATAAAGCCATCATTAAAATAACAGCATGTATGATATAGTTTAATCAACAATCAAGATTAAATCTTAAAGTTAACTTACTTTTATAAATTTTAAATATAAAAAATAAAATAAAAAAAAAAATTTTAAGAAATTCAATCTTAATTGTTTGATTAAACTATAACGTATATGCTCTTATTAAAATAATAGCACATAAGCCAAATTCACGGTCAATGTAAACTGTGTATTAAAAAAAAAAAAAAAAAGTCATTACTGTACATTATCACTATGTGCATCACTGTGCACTGACAATGGCACAGCAATCCGAAAAAAATCATCTGTAAAAAAAGCACGGTCACATCACTACATTACTATGCAGTACACAGTGACAAATCACTGTAAAATGTATAGTGATCGGAAAAAAAAATCTTATTGTACATTGTACAGTAAAAAAAACAACACAGATCACTGTAATCACGGCACACTGCGAATCATTGTACATTCCAACAATAATTAGATTTTCAAATCTAATTAATGATTATTAGTAATTATCATTCTAACATTTTAAATAAGCCTTTGAATTAATGTAGACTTGTTTATAACATTTTTAATTCAGTGTTAGTCTTGTTGCTAGTATCATACTTTTTATTATAAATTTTTTGCAATTTGATGCGAGAAATTGTCTGTAATTAAATAATTAAATTTATTTTGCACTTATAGAGATCACCAAATATATATATATTCAATTGAGACAATGTATCTCTCAAATTAATAAAAATTGTCAATGTACCAATGACAAAAATACCTTAATAAAATATCTTTTTTTAAAAAAAAAAAAAAAACTAATTTGATTTTTTAAAAAAAAAAAATTTGGGTGTGGAAATTTAAAAATTATTTTTTTCTTAAAGAAAATTTATTTTTTATTATTATTTTTCAAATTTATTGGAGTATTTTTATCTTATGAAAAAATTGTGATCATTTTTATCTTTTGGCCAGCCCTAGGGAGAGACATTGCCAATTTTTTAATAGTTTAGATGGAACATTGGAGAAACATTTTCAATTAGGTGACGGTTTAAAAGAGATATATGAATTTGTTTTTTTTTTTCTTTTCTTTTCTTTTGGGTGTTTGCCTTTTTGATGTTGAAGCCTTCCTCACCTACCCATAGGGGTGTAAACGAGCTGAGCTTGGGCTGTCTAGGCTCGACTCATTTATTTTTGGGCCAGGCTCGAGCTCAAGCCCGACTTTGCTGCTCGAGCTCGGCTCGACAGGGTTGGAACCCTGTTCGAGCTCGAGCTCGAGCTCGACTGTTTTTTTTTTTTGGTGGTAATTTAAATGTATTAGATTACAAAAATCATCCATACAGAATATTTTGTACCTTAAAATACTAAAGAACATTAACAAACATAACAGATTAATGTCAACCTTACAATTAAAACTAACAAAATCAACTAAAATGCTAAAGAACATTAAACAAACATAACAAATTAATCCCAACATTACAATCATCCATACATAATCAACTAAAATGTTAAAGAACATTAAACAAATATAACATATTAATCTCCATCTCACAATTCCATACATAATCAACTAACATAATCAACTAAAATTTTAAAAAATAGTTATTAATGATAATATATATATTTCTTATATGTTTTTATATTAATATATACATATATTATATATATAATATATATACACACATATGCATAAATAATTTTTTTTTTTAAAAAAACAAAGGTATATAATATATTTGTTATTATTGAGTAAATGAGTAATGTTGATTATATATTGTTATTTGTTACTTGATAAAAAATATACGAGCCGAGCCTAACAAGCGAGGCGAGCCTTATACGAGCCGAGCTCACGAGCTTAGCCGAGTCGAGTCGAGCTTGCTTTGTTTAATATTCAAGCTAGAATTTGTGTTCATGAAGCGCTTCATTTAATATTCGAGTCGAACACGAGCCAAGCTTATGCGAACTGAGCCCGACCTTGCTCGCGAGACGCTTCGCTCACTTAACAGCCCTACCTACCCACGTCCGAACCAAACAAATAATTCACTAAAAAAAGCAAACATCTTTTAATGGCATTTTTAAAACACCACTAATCATTTTTTCTTTTACACAATATATATATTTTTTTTAAATGCCACAATTGTTCGTGGCATTTATTTATTTATTTTTTTAATTTTTTTAAAAGGGGCACTAAACTTTGTAGCTCTTTAAAAAAAAAATTAAAATTAAAAATTAAAAATGCAACTTAATTTAGTAAAAAAATTAAAAATTCAACTTAATTTTGTCAAGTCAATTGATGGTCAACTTGAAAGTATTGATTAAATATATTTATTTCTATCAGTTTAAGTTTTTAGAATAAGTAGTAATTTAATATGGTATTAAAGCCGAAAGCCTTAAGTTCGAACATTGACTCCGTCATTTACCCCTACCCCTCAATTTTTCTCTTATTTTCTCTCTAAAGTCTCAATATCTTGAGATTTATTTATTTTTTAAATTTTTTACCATAATTGAGCCTTAATTTTAAGAGAAATTTATTCCGATTTCATTCATGAATAATCAAGAGCATAAAAACTCTTACAATCACAGAGCATAAAGCTCTGAAATTCACAGCCAAAGCTAAAGGATTACATGTCATAGAGGTCAAAAACATATAAATCTTACACTGAAATCCTATGACGTCTACATCCGCTAACATACGCCCAATCTTCGCCTTATAGAGCAGATCTGCCCAATACAGACTCAATTCGGGACATAGATAGCCATTATCCGAGCATGAGCAAAAGCATCATGCCAAAACTGGTCATTCTCGACCCGAAAGGCCAGAAAATTATTCACGTCCTAAGCCCAAATGCCAGGACAACAAAACAAGCAAGAAAATACAGGAAAAAAAAAAAAAAAAAAAAAAACCCACCACATAGTAGCAAACATAGGAGTAAGGAGCGGAGGAGGCTGTAGGCATCGCGAAAAAAACAGCGATGGACGGGGCTCCCTCCTCCAAACTGAGGACTTGTGCGGCACTCTCTAAAGAGAGCTAGGGTTATAATTGAGCCTTAATTAAATAGCATTGATTAACCATTTATCATAATTGGGGCCAACAAATCTGTGTTTTCCTCAATTTGTAAACCATATCGATGCTTCTTCACATATAGCTTATTTGTCAAATTTTTTGCCATATATAGACTCTCCAACTTCTGCCAAACTGATTCTGCCTTTTTCTTCACCAATCACATTGTGAATGACTTCATCTAATCAATTAAGATGGATTGCACTGGTAGCCTTCGCATCCATCTCTTTTCAAACATCATTCTCCATCTTCTCGAGTTTCTTCGCCTTTCCCAATAAGGCCTTGTGAACTCCTTGTTGAATCAGTAAATCCTTCATACTTCTCTGCCAAATAGATAAATTTTTCTTCCCAATAAATTCTCAACTTCAAACTTGTACTTGCCATATTTGCCGTCAATTTGATTTATCGAACCTTGGCCCTGGTACCACTTGTTGTGTAGAAAACACGATCACAATTACGTTTAATATGGCGAGAATAAATCACACACAAGATAACACAAAGGTTTAAGTGGTTCCCTCCATGTGAGGTACGTCCACTAGCGGAGACGATCACGAAAAAATTCATTATGAAAGATAGAGTACAAAATATAGTAGAGAGAAAATCCTCCAATACACCAAAATCTTACTACCACACAATCGATATTATTCTCAAATAAGAAAACAAAAGACAGTAATACAATCTCTTCTTCTTTTGCTAGGACAAGATGACAGTTGGCCTCTCTATTTTTCTCTCACCGGCACGAGGCTTCTTTTCCTTTTTCTCTTGCTACTCTCTGTTGCCAAGAAGAAAGGAAACAGAACCTCTCTCTCAGCACCTCAAAACACAAGCTGCTCCCTCAATTTTCTCTCTTGTTTTGAATACCCAAAACCAAGAAGAAACCTTGTGGCTTATTTCTCTATGGTAATGCGGTGCTCCTTTTTGTGCACATCTTTCCAAGAGGCTCATATCCCTTTTATAATACCTCAGAGTCGGCTACTCTCCCAATACATGTTGGAGAAGGAGATTTCTTCTCCTATTCCAAGTAGGTTACGGAAGACCAAAAGCAAAAGGAATGGGACAAAGCTTGTGGGGCCTTGATTACTTAATAGGTGAAAGAAACACCCACACGTCAACGATATCTATATCACATCTATGATAAACTGTCATTTCATAATATTGCGTGTACTTTATAAATAATTGAATTTATCATTTAATGATGGATACGTCATATGCATTTATACTTTCTAAGTTGTCAGACTTACCCTTATATTATTCATCCAGTTATCTTAGAGGATTCGATTCGGGAGATGCTTGAGGACTTATTGCAAGCTTAGGCAGGTACTCATAGTAATTAGTACTTTTGAGTTATGCTATAGACTTTGGAGCTTTGATGTATACTTGCATGTTAAGGTATAACATGAATCTACTGTAAAGATGATGACTTGTATAGTGTGATTTTAGCTACTTAATATCTTTGGTAGATACTCTGGCTATAAATTGTAATGATTAATGTTTATAGAACTTTAATACTTTCTGCTGCTTAATATCTTTTGTTTTCGAGGAGTAGAGGTCCCTGAGTCTTGTTCCTCGAGGAATAATGCTAAGAGACAAACCGTAGAGTTAATTACCTGTTAATTAATTTCAGGGCATTATATAATGAGCCGGCCATGCTTGAAAATAATCCAAAGTAATTTTTCTTAAAAGAAAATTGCAAGTTCTATCCTTCACCCTTGTCAAAGTCAGAGGGAAATGGCTCATGAATAAAGAATCATGAGGGTGTTTGACAAGTAACAACTCTCCACGACACTGTTCATATTTGAAATTATTAAAAAATAAAATAATGATTGATATAAGAAAATGAGAAAGTGGTATTGAAAAATGAAAAAATTTTGTTTTATAGTGATTTAGTGATTTTTTTATTTAAATAGTAATAAAAAGTAAATTATGTAATATAAAAAGTGAACGATGTGATATAAAAGTAAGAATGTTTTTATGTTGATTTTTTTGAAAAAAAAAAAAAATGAAGTTAATAGTGTGGGGAAATGTGGTGTAGTTTAACAAACAAGGCATATATAACCGTTTCGGACGACCCGAAGTTGGAGCCCATTCAGTATGGAGTCAGACAAATTACAGATGGGTTTGGTTAGGGTCAAAGTCCAATATTCATTTCATGGGGCTCTCAGTTGGATTCTTCCGGTCCAATGGGTGCATGGTTTTGAGGCTTAGGCTGGCCTAATTAGAATCACCGGGCTCCCCATGAATTTGCCCATGCATCTCCAAACCTTCAACTGATTTGACCAAAAACCAAATGCCAATGGCCCACAACAATCGGCTTGTGAGGGAAGCACTTTTACTAAACAGAAAAACAACTTAAAAGACAAAAACCAAAACAAGAAAAACACAACGCAAGCATCTTAAATTATAGGAAGAGGAGCACCATTCCACTCTTTCAGACAATCCAGCATAGGATCATTCAACTTCCCTGCACACATTGCCGTGAAAACCTTGTCGAAATCTTCACCCGGTGATCGAACTTCCTCACCAGTTAGCAAACTTGTTCCCAATTCTTCTCTCACAAACTTGTATAACGGGTAGGATCTGCAGTTCTTGATCAGATTCGGGATTACCGCTTTTCCATTCTCCAACTCTGTTCTTGCACTCTCTACTTCTTTTGGCAAAAGGGCCTTAAGCTCCTCCTCGAAGGATCCAATCTTTTGGAAAATGGATGTGCTCAAGTCCCTCTCTTTGTCGCCGTTGTTCAACGCGTGCTCCAGTAGAACTTGCCTCAGCTTCTGCATTAATGGGTATGTTGTGTTGCAGGGATCGTCAATGTAAGCAAAAACATACTCTTGGTCCAAAACTTTGAGCAAGTCTTCTTCACATAAACTGGATGGGTGAAGCTCGCCATTAGAGCCCGTGGTTAGGACTCTCTTGGCCACCTGACTCACTGTACTCTTGACTGTGTTCTTCAGGTTCTCCTCCAAATGTCGCAGATCAATTGCTTGACATAATGCGACTAAGAAAGTGGATGACATGAGCTTCAAAATGTCCACGGCCTCGGCTGTCTTTCTTGACGAAATGAACCCCAAGGAGTTCACATCTTGGTTATGTTGCTCAGCGCTTTGGACATGATTGGTGACAGGATTGGCTAGGAATTGGAGTTCGGAGCAATAAGATGCCATGGCAATTTCTGCACCTTTGAATCCATAATCCAGGCTTGGATTGCGGCTTGCTGAGAGATTTGAGGGCAACCCCTTGTTGTAAAAATCATTGACAAGCTCGGAAATTTGAGCAAACATCAATTTTCCAATTGAAGCAATGGCTAGGCGGGTGTTATCCATAGAAACACCAATTGGGGTCCCTTGGAAATTCCCACCATATAAAGCCTTATTCCTCGACACATCAATCAATGGGTTATCATTCACTGAGTTAATCTCCCGCTCAATCATTTTGGTTGATGTCCTGATCACTTCAATCTGTGGACCTAGCCATTGGGGAGAGGTGCGAAGGGCGTACATGTCTTTTTTAGGCTTCTGAAGGGGATTGGTATCATGCAACTTTTGAGCTGCTTTAACATAAGCACTTCCATCCAAAATGTGCTCCATTATAGCCGCTGCCTCTATTTGGCCGGGGTGGTGCTTCAATTTATGTGACAAGTGGTCTGTAAATTCGGGCTTTCCCTGCATGACTTCGGCAAAAATTGCAGATAAGATTTCGGAGAGAAGTGCTTGAATGTTGGCCTCAAAAAGAACAATGGAAGCTAGACCGGACCCAACTGTAGTGCCGTTCACTAGCGCTACACCCTCTTTGGGTTGTAACTCAAAAAACCCACCATTGATTCCGGCTTGTTCGAAGGCCTTGGTGGCGTCAAGGGACTCCCCGTTGGGCCCTACTGCCTTGGAATTGGGCCTGCCAGTCAAAAGCCCAGCTATATAGGACAGAGGAACCAGGTCGCCGGATGCAGTGATTGTTCCCCGGAGTGGCAAGCATGGGGTGATGTTGTGGTTGAGTAACTTGGAAATGGCTTCCATGATTTCAAACCTAATGCCTGAGTAGCCTTGGAGGAGGGTGTTGATCCTCACCAGCATGGCCGCCCTCGTCGTTGAATCAGGTAATGTGTGGCAAGATTCAGTGCCATTGCCAAAGATTCCAACATTCAAGAATCTGGTGCAAAAACAGTCCATGAAAACATATTCGCAAACATTTGTGGTGCATGAACATACATGATTCAAATGATTCATTATCATGTTGTAGGGAATTTTCACAGTATAAATTGGTTCGACTTCCATTGCTGAGTTATACTGACCGGCCACTTAAAGATTTCATTTGTTTCTTACATCCACTTATTACCATAAAAAAAATAAAAAACTGTTACTATTCACACGTTACTAATTGTGCGAGATTAGTGACGTGTAAATAGTAACACGATTACCACGTCACTATTATAAAATAGCAACGTTTAAATGTCACTAAAGTCGCATTTTAGTAACGTTTTCTTTAATGACTCACTATTCACATGTAACCAAATTATGGAATTTTTGTAGTGTCTCTAATCAATAAGTTGAAAAAAAGTTGTAAGCTTTTGTCAAACCAATTCAAGCAAGTTATTTTTGAGACTTAATTGAATATTAAAAAATAATAAATAAATAAATTGAATATTAAAAGACTCTTCACGTGAACACTAAATAATATTTAGTTAAAAAATCGACAAAATATGATGATATTTTCATTAAAATGTAATTATGTATTATAATGTTAACATATAATAGAATGATTTTTTTTTTTTGGAGCTACTTTGGTACTCAAACCACCTCCATGTACAGTGAGGTATTTTTGTCGTCCAAATAATATATTTTCTTCCTCGTTATGTAATAAATATTTATTAAAAAATCAGACTTAATATTAATACATGCAAATATGCAATTGAAATTAGACTAAGACCAACACGACAGAAGTTTTATCTAGCTAGATACTTAATTAATTAATTACCTAATGAGCTCGTTTTGAAGGGCACCACCCTGATTGGTACTCCTGTGTGAGGATGCACCAAAACCAGCGGTGAGGGCATTACTCTCCACCACCCAGTCACTGCTGGCCTTGACTCCTGCTCGAGCTGAGTCAGAGAGCTCCACCTGGACCACGGCAGCATCGCCACCGCCGCGGGTTGCGACGGCCGCCACCTGAGATATGGTGAGGGTCTCATCTCCTAGCCGCACCACTGGCTTGCGGTACTCCTCCACCATGCGCTTCACCTCATCAAGGTGACTACCTTTCATCGAGTCCGCAGCCACGCCCCAGTTCAAGGGATCACCACCATTAATACTGCAAATCTTCATTGCACGTACAGGAAAGTAAAGGAGTACTATGAATTTTGGAAAGAAATGAAAACAGAATGAAAGTTTTGAAGCTGGAGAAGGAAAATATTGCTGAGATGGTTCACCCAAAACTGAGTTCTTTATAGGGTTGAAATGCTTTCACCAACTTTTTTTGTCCGCATATGAAAGGAGGGAGAATTCGAATTAGTGACCTCTATTTCATTAAATATAGTCCAAATCAATTGAACTATCTCTTGAGGACTACCAAGTACTAACCTTATCCTTTACTAAAGCGGTATGGTTTTTAAAGCACTTCTAACTTTAAAGATGTTGACGTGGTGTGCCCATTTATTGGGTGGGCCCTGTTGGTTTCGTTTCCTACTGTGCTTTGGAGACTTTTCACCAAGGAGTTTTGTTTGACCAACTATTGCATCTTATATATAGCGTGTATACAGGGGGCTGGCTCAATGGCCAAGCGGTCGCTTAGGACCCAGTTAGTAAGGCCTAAAATTTTTTTTAATTTTATTTTAACTTAAGGTTTAGTTTTTTTTTATTTAAATAAGGTCCAAAATTTTTCTTCATAAAAATTTAAGGCCTCTAAAATAAGGCTCAAATATAATAGGTCCATTGTAAAATATGCCACATCAATTTGACACATCAATTTTTTTAGGCAACTAGTTAGAAGTTAAACTTAAAAGTCATGAAACAAGAATGAAAATAATAATATTATTATTAAAATAAATATTATTTAATTAATATTTAAATATTAAAAAAAATAATGTCCAACTTCAAAATTTTGCCTAAGCCTCCAAATACATTGAGCCAGCCCTGCGTGTATATTCGGCCTTTGTGAATTGCGAGCAGGTAAAAAGGGCGCCACACAGCTTATTGCTTCCTTTATAGTTTTGGCAGTCGTGTGGAACAATAGGAGAATCAGTGAAGTGCCGTACGTCTTCTTCTTAGTTTCGATGAATTGAATCGGGCCGTGATTCACAGCACGCCCGGCAAAACAAAAAAAATTAAAATTTTTTAATATAAAAAAAAAATAAAAAAAATAAAAAAAATAAAAAAAATTTGCCGGCTTGCTATTAGCTTTACCCAATTGGAAACAAGAGAGAATAACTGAGGAGCATTGCAGTGCAAGTTATCAAAGAGCACCAATACTGTTTTCTTCTTGGTTTTCGAGGAACCCAAAACAAGAGAGAAAAATAAAGGATGCTATTGTGGGTGAGAAAAAAAGAAATAGGGACCAACCATCATCTTGTCATAGCAAAAGAATAAGAGTTTGTATTTCTGTCTATTGTATTCTTTTGGAAAATAATTTATATTGTGTGATAGTGAGATTTGGGTGTATAGGAGTTTTAAGTCTGAGTGATTTTCTCTCTACTATATTTTTGTACTTCATCTTTTTTTCATAATGAATTTCTTCATGATCGCCTCATCCAGTGAGCGTACCTTATATTGAGAAAAACACTTAAATCTTAGTGTTATTTTGTGTGTGATTGTTCTTGCATTATTTAACCGTAATTGTGATCGTTTGCTTTTTTGCACAACAAAAGGCTTATATCCCTTTCATGGATTTTCTATTGATGAAGTAGAGTCAATTTTTTTTTTTTCTCTATTTAATATGGAGAGAGGAAAAAGAAAAATTACAAGGTAACCCAAACAATAGCTCCTAGCCAACCAGAAAAAAGACGTTGAGAGAAAGTAACAAAGTAACCACCAAGAATAGGTCAAATAAATGACTTGGCCCATTAAGGGCCTGTTTGAGATTGCATTTAATAGGCCTAAAAGTGTTTTTAACACTCAAAAAGTTAATTTGAAAAAAAATAAATAAAAAATATTCGCTTGGTAAAAAAATTAAAAGCAGTTCTAAGGATCTAAAAAGCTTAAAAATCGTCAAAACGCACTTTTGGCAAAAGCTTAAAAATGAAACTTTTGCCCAAAAACTCTTTTTGACTTAAAAGCTATATTTCTTAAACGTAATCTCAAACAAATACTAAGAGAATCAACGCGGCCATAAAAAGCTACAAGTAAAAGACTCTAGAATGGAATTTGGAGTTGTTGCAAGTAACACGTACAACAACAGAACCAACACCAAAAAAGGCTAGATCAGAGTCACCGACGAGCAGCCACACCACAACAAATAAAACCAGAAGTAAGATTTGAGTCATATATTGAAAAGCTTATTGAGATGCTTTTAAATGAGTGGTAATGGAGTAAAAATAACATTATAGAGAGGAAAAAAATAATTAAAAGATAGTACTAAATAATAGGAAAAATTACAGTTTACCCCATAAAGTTGACAGCGTTTTTCAATTCGAACATCAAAGTTTCAATTTTTGCAATCCACCCCTACAAAGTTCCAATTTTTTTCAATTCGACCAATATTATCCCAAAATTCCCATATTGCCCCTAATTTTTATTATATTAAAAAAAAAAAAAAAAAAATTTGGGGTTGCAAAAATGGCGATGGCCAGCCACCCTGAATTTTTTTTTTAAATTTTTTATAAAAAAATAAAAAATAAAAATTATGGGCAATATGGGAAGTTTGGATACAATTGGTCAAATTGTAAAAATTTGGAACTTTGGGGGGGTATATTGCAAAAATTAAAACTTTGGTATTCGAATTAAAAAACGCTGTCAACTTTAAGGGGGATAAACTGTAATTTTCCCTAAATAATATGACTTCCAAACTATTTGGCCAAAAGGCCCAAAACTCAACTCATGCTTGAATTTCAACTTAATTATCGTCAATAATTATGGGGTTTAAATATAATAAAAATCAGAGAAAACTAGATAGTAATTAAGAACATTTAGCTGCATGCATCTTCTTTAATTCCCATAAATAATTAGCTATTAATGGTTCATCCCTAGATTACTTCTTTATAATTAGGATAATGTAAGGGCATACAATTGTTGAATCGTGGCCATTCATTTACAAATGTACGGCCAAGATCATACCATGTGATCGATAAATAAATAAATAAAGCTTAACAAGTCATGGTCACCACCACCACCATCCAGCACTAGTTTTCTTTGGGTTGGTGAAGCATGCCCCAACTTCTGATCATAGTTAAATACAAAATTCTTATACTTTGGATAATGGTTATAATTATCGTTTAATTAATGCTTAATTAATTAGAATTAGATCGAGGGAGTAGAACATTAACAACGACGGGGAACAGGATCCTCTCCAGTCCATAATGGACTGGAGAATATCCAGTTCATGGTTAAGATTTTTTTTCAAAAATCCTATGGCCACAAATAGGACACATAACTCATTAATAAAAATAATAATAAAATATTATTTTAAATTAAAAAAATAAAACAAGAATAAAGGGTTTGCCAAGGGAGGGCTTAATCAACAAGTTGGCACGTAAGGCAAGAGCAGGCCCTGCCCCCTCAGCCAAAGTGGCCCTTCTACACCCGTGGCCTTTCCCGGGGCCGAAGCCCCAGGGAATTTTGGGGTGGTTGGCCCTAGTGTGGACATTGAGGTGTTTTTGTCATTTTTGTCCGGCCACCCCCCTTATTTACCACCTCTTATTTTTCTTATTTTTATTAATTTTTTCTTAATTTAAAATAATATTTTATTATTTTTTTTATTTATGGGATATGTGTCTCATTTGTGGCCATAGGATTTCTGAAAAGAAATCTTGGCCATAAACTGGATATTCTCCAGTCTATAATGGACTGGAGAAGATCTTGTTCCCAATGACGGACTTAGTTAGAAATTCCTTTTTTAAGAGAGTCAATTTGAATCACCCATGTTCCCCCTTGCATTGGATAATCAATATTTAAACTTTTCCGAATTAAATGAATTGAATTAGTGACAAAAATATTTAACCTATAATAGAATTACCTATGAAAATTATTCATTTTACCGTTAAAATTTTATTTTATATATATATATATATATAATCTAATATGGAACATAAAACAGAGAATTGTATGAGAGCATTCCCATCTTCTGTTTTTTATTAAGTATTATTGGGAACAACAATAATGCAATTTTTGGCCTACTGTTGGATACTTAAGATTTCTAAACACATTGAATATTTAATTGAAATAAAAAATAAATGACAAACTTAAGACCTTCGTTATAAAATATTATATTAAATTACTACTTATCTCAATAGCTTAAACTCATAGAAAATGTATGATTTAATTATCTAATTAATATTCTAATATATATAACCAACACAAAATCTTTCTAATATCTTATAGAATCTTTCTATAAGATTCTTTTTTTTTTTTTTTTTTTACGTCGTTCTCTCATCTTTTTACTTTCAAAATTACCTTACAAATCCATTGATGATTTTGAAAAGTATGGGGATGAGAGAATGATCATGAAATGATATATGTATCATGTCTCATTTTATAAAGTAGAAATTGCCCAATGTCTATTAAGATCAAATCAGTGTTCTTATTATGCCTTGTTTGATAATACTTTTTAGAGCATGTTTTTGGCTTTTTAATTGTAATATACCATAAAAATAAAAGTTGTTCTGCGTTTTTTGTGTTTGAAATTGTTTGTTAATACTTTTATTTTTCTTCTTCTTAAAAGGTCAAAAAAAAAAAAAAAAAAAATCCAAAAAACACATTTATCAAACCAACATATGGTCTATATTGAAATCTTTTCACTTAACCCGCAAGTAAGAACCATTGAATTAATCAAAACAAGATATGGTACTTTTCACCTACCCACTTTATAAGAACCAATCAGGTTAATCAATAATATTTTTTTAGCATTTCTCTCCAAATAAATATTAGAAAAAGGGAAATTGTCAAAATTGATCAAAACTCCACCTACCGAGTTGGTAAGAATCATTCACTTAATCAAACACAATAATTTTTTGTCTTCTTTTATTTTATTTTTTATTTTTTTTATTCAATTGTCCACTCTAATCATTTCTTCTATTTTAAGTTAGTGGGAGGCCGGAAAAGGTAGTTTTGACTGGATCGACTAATAGAAAAAATGGCTGATAATTTTTTATACGATTTGAAAACTTAATATATTTGACACAAAATTAACAAGTTAAGATTGAAGGATTTGACCATTTTAATTAAACGAGTCGAATTAGAATTGACATATATAATATTATATTCATGTCTCTCATCACCATAGGTCTCAAATGGCTTAATAAACCCATTAAAAATGCACCTGAACCGGGTCAAAAATAGCTTGTTCGGGTTTTTTTGGGCTCCCAATTTCGTTCCTAGAGTGCATGGTATTGAGGGTTCTGCAGGCTAAATAGCACTAACAAAACCAAATATTACGACCCACGAATAGAAACCCGGCCCATTTATAATAGCATCGAGCTCATAAAAGAAATTTTTGAACCCAAGGGGGTTTTAATTAAGAAGCACAGGCAAGCCTAGAATGGGCCTAGAATCGCGAAATGCTATTCCAGAATCTGGTTCTGGACTAATTATCACCACCTTTTTTTTTTTTTTTTTTTTGGTGTAAAAAAAAGGGTTTTTTGGGGGAATAATTATAGAAGGTGGAGTATTTTTTTAAAAATTGATTCAATTACAATGAATAAAACAAAAGAATAAGAATGGCCATTCCATTATAGTTTTTTCTATTCTTAGTGCAAAAGCAAATTTTTGTAAACCAGACGACAAGTCATTTACAAAACAAGGAAAAAATCACCGGAATGGCAAAAGGGAGATTGTGAGCCTTCTTATATTGGACTTTATGTGACAATTGTTTTATTGTCAGGCGATGAGCCTGTGAACATTAAGAGCATGTTTAAAATTGCGTTTGAGAGATACAGTTTTTAAGTTAAAAAAAGTTTTTGGGTAAAAACTTCATTTTTAAACTTTTGCCAAAAGTGTTTTTTGGCAATTTTTAAGCCTTTTGGACCGTTAGAATCACTTTAATTTTTTTATCAAACGAATATATATATATTTTTTCAAACGAACTTTTTGAGTGTTAAAAGCACTTTTAGACCCCTCAAATGCAATTTCAAACAGACCCTAAGACGACAGGACTAATTTGAGGCTTTGAACACTAAGCTTTTTTACAACCAAAAAAAAAAAAAAAACATTATTAAGAATAAGATTTAATTAGTTAATCCTGACTGAGCTAATATTAGTACCAGCTATCACCTTTCCCAAAAGCATTCTAAATTTCTTTTATCATTTAGCATTTGTCAGATATCATTTTATCTCAAGCACTCAATTTTCTAACTTTCTTGAAACATTTCCCTACATATCCCCGTCCCACAAACATCCTAAAAACATTTCATATCGAATTCGTTTGTTTCATTTTCTGAGAAAGTGACATACTTTCTGATGTTTGTTGACGATCATGAATATCATATGAAAATGAGATTTCGTTTAAAAGTATCAGAGTGTATTGTGTTTTGAGTTGTATGTTAATGTATTTGTTTTGATAAGTGACAAAAAAAGGAATTAACATAAATGGCCCTCCATTATCTAGAATTGTAATTTAAGATTTAAATAATATTATTAATATATATAAAATCACTCGTTTTAAAAAAAAAAAAAAAAAATGTTGGCATTTTGTCTAATTATTATATGCTACATCTAATTTGCCCCTTCATATAGTTCCCCTATAAAAGGGTGGGGAAAACTATACATGTAGGCACCAGAAATTAAAGAAATTACGTAATTTTATAATTGTGAATCTTGGAAATAATTTGCCATACTCTTAAATTAATGTAATAATTTCAGAATGAGAAGATTGACTTTATTGTTGCCCAAACTCGACGGAAAACGTCATCAATGATTCAATCCATAATAACCTTTTATCGCACTTGGTTTAGAAGAAAAATAAATAAATATATAAAAATCCTTGATAGCATATGAAATATCATTATTATAATATTATTTTAGATTCATTTGGATTTGCGATTGCAAAACACAATTTTTTAAAAACGCAATTAAGCGTTTGACACAGTGACGGATATACTTAGGGGCGGTGCAGGGCGTCCGCCGCGTTCAAAAAATTTGGAATTTTTTTTTTTTTTTTATAAGATAGTTTTTTAATTTTTGAAGCCCTCGCCCCTACTCCTCTTCTTCCTTCTCGCGCGGTTATATCGTCCTCCTCCTCTTGGCTCGTCTCTGTCTTCCTCTTCTTATTGGCTTTCCTCATCTTTTTGTCTTGCCCCTATCTTCTCTCGCCTCTCTTTGACGTTTCTGAAGGGTTATTGGTTTGTAGCATAGAAGTATCTAGATGACCGATTCATAGGGAATTGCTAAAG
>NC_081547.1:25516816-25516967 GCF_901000735.1 Corylus avellana
GAGGGGGGTGGGGAGGTGGCTGCATATGGAGAAAATAGTGCGTTTTGTAGACTTGTAGTCTAGGCAGCCAACAAGCTTCAATCACCCTCTCTTTAACCATTTTAGGTTGCTATAAGTGAAATAATATATATATATATATTACATCTTTTTT
>NC_081547.1:25516987-25517732 GCF_901000735.1 Corylus avellana
AAAAATTTGGATTTTTTTTTTTTTTTTTTTATAAGATAGTTTTTTTAATTTTTGAAGCCCTCGCCCCTACTCCTCTTCTTCCTTCTCGCGCGGTTATATCGTCCTCCTCCTCTTGGCTCGTCTCTGTCTTCCTTCTCGCGCGGTTATATTTTCCGATCAATCTTAAACATGCTCATAGTTTAGTAGGTCCCTAGAATTTTCATTGTCTAGTAACAAAATAGTAGTTTTATATATAAACATATATCAACGTCGTTGACCAACAAATCAGTGAGCTACTTCTAGTGCTATTTCCTACAATTTCTCTTGCAGGGTTGAGTTTTTGAAGAGTAATAAATTTAGGTGGACCAAAAAAGAAGCAAGACTTAGTGAATAAGCATCCAATAAATGATGGATCATACAGACTTCATAAAGGATAAATATTTTATATTAAGAATACATATATTATGTTATAAAGTATTTTTATTTTAAATTGTATGCATCATATTTTTTTTATATATTATAAAAATATACTAAATAAAATTTTTCTACTAAAGTCAATTCCTACTTCCGCCACTGGTTTGATACAATCGTAATTTGGCTTTTAAAACCGTGCTTTCTAAAAAATGAACATCGATCTTTGCTAGTAATTTGAAAATATTGGTTTTTCTATGTTTTCAAATCCTAATTTTTTTAAAAACGCATATTTTCAAACGATACATGCATTTTATGCAATTTAGTTTAAATCCGCACTTTTAGTTAAGGGGAA
>NC_081547.1:25517752-25619251 GCF_901000735.1 Corylus avellana
TTAATTAATCTACAAATTCACAATGCCAACAGCACTCTTCAATATTTAATTAAATTGAGGTGAGAGACAAGAAGAATGTGCAATATCTTTTTGTACAAGATATGCTCGATTGCTGCCTGCGATTTTTCCATCTCACTAGAAAACGTGAGTTTAGAAATCGTACGTTCACATTGATCGAAAAATTAATTATTCAATTAAGAAATGATTTGTATGGTAATCCAGCCTATCATTTTCTGCAATAGCAGCCACGTACCAATGCATCCAAATTGACAATTGAAAAATCAGCTTCAAAGCTAAATTTTTTATTTTTCAAATTGGATTCGGCCAAAATGCACATGTCATCGATCGCCCTACTTTTCAAGACAAACGCCAACCAATTCTTGCTTCAATTCCAAAACTTTCCACCCAATTATGATTAGCTTATCGATCAGCCAATGCAATCAGCAAACCCGTGTCTCTAAATGTGCTAAGAACGCGTTTTTTTTTTTTTTTTTCTTCAAGTATAATGTTAAAAATTACATTTTTATCTTATAATTATTCTCTTACCTTCCCTTTTTTCTCGAACTGCAACACCACTCCACTCACCTCTCTGAGGTACCCAATTATCTCTTCTTTCTTTTTTTATAATGTTTTTGATTTGTTGATGATAGTATTTGGTGTTGTCTAATATCATGATTTTGTTCAACTGAAGATTATATTATGACATTATAGTCATATGCGTGTGGGTGTTGTGTATAATATAAAAAATCAATTAATGGTGTACTGTTGCTGTCTTTCATTGGGCTACGTAGCTGTAATTTATTCTAGTTGTCTATTTTTATAAATTATTTTAATGTGCACCATATTGCCTTGTAAGAGGGTTTTTTGGCTTCTACTTAAGAGCTAAGCAATCCAGTTTGCATATAGCGCGACAAGGACATAAATTTCTTACAAATTAAATTGGAAGTATTCCTACACTTCAGTCTCTATAAAATGATACGTGTCCTTTAAGAATATAAGAATTACATGTTTTCTTGTTAATAGCACGTGTTTCTCACATACTTTCTTATTAAATGCTATTAGTCGTAGAAGTTTCTATGACCCAATTTTAAAAATTGTATGCATAATTACCGGTGATGGTATATGCAATGCACCTACTCTTGAGAACAAATGGCAAATGGATCCTTTGAATTCCAAAACTTCCCACGTAAGTATGATTAGTTGAGCGACTGCAATTGGCAAACTCATCTAGATGTGCCAAGTTGTTCTTTTGAACAAAGTAAGCAAAGAAGAATTTTAAATTCTTACCCAAAAAATAATAATAATTATAAAAAAAGTAAATTTTGTCTTCTTTTATTTATTTTAAATAAGAATTTTCCCGTTGTCCAAAAGAACACGATAATGATAGTTTAATCACGTTAAAAATAAAGTAATGGTCGGCCTTAGCATTGTCCAAGAATAGAGTGAGATCGGTGTTAGCAGTATCCGAGGTACACAAATCTATTCTCAGACAAACCAAAACGTTCTCGAATCCCATTGGGCAATCCAAAATTTGTACAATATTTTGTCACATGGGCGCTGCATTGAATAACACGGCAAAACGACGTCGCCAGTTGAGTTTTTCCCCAGGCTCACCCTCCCGCCTTGGAAGATACAAGTGACATACAACCGTTTTATCTGTCGTCTGTTGTCTGTTTGGACTTCCTATGTTAACTCTTTTTCTTAAACCAACTTCTGGTTATTACCGAAGGATCAAAAATTAAAATAATAATAATAATTTACCCTTTAATTAATACGAGTTTGGGCGCAAAGTTACTTAACATGACCCATCATTATTCTTCGGTTTATTTATTAAAACAAAACTTATTTATTTATTTATTTTTAAATAATGCTAACGTGGCATATAAGACACGAAAGTTAAGTAAATTTAATTTAGCATATAATTACAATATTTCCTATTATTATTATTATTATTATATAAGTTTTTTTTTTTTAGTAAGATATAATTATATAAGTTAAGTAAATATTATTATCACCCTAAATTATAAGGTCATTTGTTTGTTGTCAACGTGTTTTGAGGGATGTTTTTGTTTTTTATTTCAAAAAGTATTTTGATGTCATAGAAAGATGAAAACTTTCTCTCTTTTTTTTGTGATTTTATAATTTATAAAATGACCTCATAATTTAGAATAGTTTAATCTGATAAGCCCTTGGATTTTCTAGCAATTTGGGTTGGCCAAAGCATTGCTGGAACAGCTCAGCCAGAGATGATGACTATAAATACTGAGGAAGCAGGCTTTTCCTTCTTACGAAGCAGTTTAAAAAACGTGCACTGTTTTGGCGGTTTTTCATGGGATTTTATTGGTTACGTTTCCAAGTAAGTTTTTATTATATTTATTTTCTTATTGCCAATCTTCAATCTTTTGCAGGAAAATCATCTTCTTTTTCTTTCTCAAGATCACTTCATGTTCTTCACTCCTTCTTGACTTTTATCACGTTGATTCTATATATCAGTTGCCGTAGCTTGTTTCTTGGAGCATTACAAAATGGGATTTCTCAGCACTTTGTTGGGAATTCTTGGTTTTGGCATTGGGATTCTTTTTGGGCTCTTGGTGGGGTTCTTCCTCTTCATCTACTCTGAACCCAAAGATGTGGAGGTAATATATATATTAGCTACTTATTTAGTTTTTGTTATGAACATATAATAAATAAAGCATTTAAATCCACTGGCTTTATTTTTATGATCGAAGAATCTGCAGCGAACTTATTAATCTCTCTTTGATGTTTTACTTGCTCATGAAGTTTAATGAACTGGGTTTTTCTACTTGGATCAATTTATTCTAAAATCTCTGATTCTATGAATTACTGCTTGTATTGCAAATAGTGGGAAAATCCAAATTGGGCCCGCCAATTAGCCTTTGTTAGGACATCTTTTTTTTTTTTCGTGGTTTGGGGTGAATTCCCGATTTTTCAAGATATTCAGTTGATAATGGGCCATATTCATAATTTCGTACTAAGCATTGAATTTTTGGAGTCAATATATTTGAATTTGAATCTTCTACTTTGTAATGATCGTTCGTTTCCTTGTTTTTTTTAATCTTTTGTCTGAAAAGTAGTTTTAGAGTGGTATTTTGTTCAAATCTGATTGGAGGATCACTATGCATTGCGTGGTTTTTTCTTGACCTTCTAGTCCTATGTGTTAAATTAATAGTCAAGGAAATATCTTTGAAATTGTTTATGCTGCTGTCAGATCAGTCAAACGGTTGATTGATTATGGTTGATCGGATAATTCATATGGCTCTTGGTGGAGACAAAAGATCCTCATGAAAAGTACAAAAATTGTGCCTCATTGGAACCCCTAATTTCAATTCTTTGATGAAACTTTAATAACACATAAAAACAAATATTAAAAAACCCAGATGTAAATTACATTAATCTGTCTGTTTACAGTGCATTTGATTTTCTCAATGAAGTGAAATGATTCCATTTTGTGTTTCATTTCTCTTGAAGGCAAGAAATAGGAACCATCTATATTGTAGATGAACTAGAAATGTCGTCATTCTGTGAAAGCTCAGTGATGAGCATGTGAATGCAATGGAGACTGTTCCATTTTGAGAAAATGAGAAACAAGATAAACCCATTTTGAACTTCTATCTATATATTCGCTTGAAGTAATGGCACCAACTCCCTTCTTTCTTTCTTTCTTTCTTTTTTTTCAATAACTCATGTTACTTAAATGTTGCAGGATCCAGTTATCAGGCCACTTCATGAGTTAGATTCAAGTGCTTTGCAAGAAATTCTTCCTGAAATTCCTCTATGGGTGAAGAGCCCTGATTATGATCGAGTTAGTACTGCCTTACAGTCTTAGAAATCCTATTCTTCTCTCTGCTGTTTCTCTTAAAATCAAATAAATTTCATTGTGTTGATTGTATATACACAACTGTGCTGCAGGTAGACTGGTTAAATAAGTTTATCTCTGATATGTGGCCTTATCTTGATAAGGTAATGTCCTCCCTCATAATCTGTTTAACTTTTTGTTAGAGCCTGTGACTGAGTGATTTTTAATGTCTAGGCTATTTGCAGTATGATTAGGAGCATGGCACAACCTATATTTGCAGACTACATTGGGAAATATCAGATTAAAGCTATTGATTTTAAGACTCTTAGTCTTGGAACTCTTCCTCCTGTAATATATGGTGAGAAAATTCCACAATTAAATAGTTATATGCATTGTACATGATTAAAATAGTTGTTTTATTGTTCATTTTGATTCATTTTACGACTTTTGTAGGTCTTAAAGTGTTTGAGACAAATGAGAAGGAACTGGTCATGGAACCGGCACTCAGATGGGTTGGCAATCCCAATATAGTTTTGGGATTAAAACTATTATCTCTACAAATTACAGTTCAGGTCAGAAGAGCCTAAAGACACAATTCTCAACAGAGAAATGTATGTTTGTGTGTGTTTTTGTTGTTGTTTTTCAGAAGTTTGACTATGATTCTTTCAGTTGGTGGATTTACAAATATTTGCTGCACCACGGATAGCTTTGAAGCCTCTTGTCCCTACCTTTCCATGTTTTGCAAGCATTGTGGTATCTTTGATGGAGAAGGTAAGTGGAACACTTAGGACATTGAGTTTTTCATCCAAAGGTGAATAGATATTATTGCTTTTTACTTGAGGTGAAATGATTAGAATTGTTCTGGTATGACGATTTTTCTTTATTATCTGCAGCCTCATGTAGATTTTGGAATGAAGATATTGGGAGGGGACGTAATGTCCATACCTGGCCTCTATAGATTTGTTCAGGTGCTGCACTAGTAAGTCTCCTACCAGTAGTAGTTGATTTTTGATATAATTGTCTGAAATTGGATCTAAATTGCCCAACTATTCTTGCAGGAAACTATTAAGAAACAAATTGCAAGCCTCTATCTCTGGCCCAATAGTCTTGAAATTCCTGTTCTTGATGCTTCAACGTGAGTTTATAGAGATGACAAAGTATGCTTGATTACATTCAGTCATTTAATATATTGTGTTCATTCAGAAAACATATACTTTTGAAATTTAATAAATCTTGGTTGAGTGTTTAGTCACCATCATGTTTGTCAAAATGTCTTTCAATGACCTGCTTCTTGTTCTAAGTGAGAAAAAGTAGAAGTAACAGTAACAATTTATCCTTAATCTTTCTTTTCTGATAATTTTGTTTTGTCTTTCAATAGAGTGGCAATAAAGAAGCCTGTGGGGATCCTACATGTGAACGTTATTCGAGCACGAAAACTCTTGAAGATGGACATAGTGGGAACATCTGATCCTTATGTCAAACTCAGCTTGACTGGAGACAGCCTTCCTGCAAAGAAAACCACTATCAAGAAGAACAACTTGAATCCTGAGTGGCATGAGAAGTTCAAGCTTATTGTGAAGGACCCCCAGACTCAAGTTCTTCGATTTGAAGTCTATGACTGGGACAAGGTTTTGCCATGTTTCTATGTTCAATTGCTTAGAAAATGGGGGGGTGGGGGGGAGTTGAGCCTAGTTGAGCTTTGCATTGACGATGAGGATTCAGGTTCAGACTTCAAATCTTTTTTCTTCGTTCTTTGTGTTCTTCGCAGGTTGGCGGACACGACGTACTGGGAATGCAGTTAGTTCCCCTGAAACTGCTTACAACCTATGAGACAAAGGAATTGAAGCTTGAATTGCTCAAGAACACAAACAATAATAGTCCTCAAAACCATAAGAAGAGGGGGCACATTGAGGTGGAGCTGACTTTTGTTCCTTTCAAAGAAGACAGTTCTAAGTTTAGTGAGACATTGGATAGATATGAGAGAAAGGAAAGTGGAGTTAGTAGGGCATCTGACAATGAAGTAGAGGCTGGAGCAGGCTTACTTTCTGTTATTGTCCAAGGAGCAGAGGATGTAGAGGGGGAGCGCCACAATAATCCTTATGCCTTGGTCCTCTTTAGAGGAGAAAGGAAGAAAACAAAGGTGAGATTTTGCAAGTTGTGTCTAGATAGATACCTAGTCATTGTCCAAGTTCTTGTAACCACATTTTCTGCAGTTATTTGAATCAACTGCTGCATGTTTTGAATTTGGTTTGTTTAGATGATGAGAAGAACTCGTGACCCTATTTGGGATGAAGAATTCCAGTTTATGCTGGAGGAGCCTCCTCTGCATGAGAAGATCCATGTTGAGGTTATGAGCAAGCGAAGAGGCATCAGTTTTCTGTCAAAGGTATCATCAAAACATCTTTTTTTCAGGTCTTTCTGCAGAAGTTTTTTCCAACATTAAAATTATGTATCTTCATTGTATAGGAATCCTTGGGACATGTGGAGATTAACCTTAATGATGTTGTGCACAATGGGCGCATCAATGAGAAGTACCATCTAATCAATTCCAAGAATGGTGTGATACATGTTGAGATAGGGTGGAGGACAATTTGAGACTCAGGACAAGAGCATCACGTGTTTTAGCTTCTTGTCTTTTGTCTCAACTGAGTGTGAAATTGTGTTACAGCATACAAGACTACTATTTTTGCTCTTATAATGAAAGTTCATGCGTTCGGCACTGCAATTTTGCAGTCTAAGAGTAAGATTTTGAACCAAATCGCAGAAAATGTCGTTTGAATGTGCGTTTTAACTTCTTGTCTTTTGTCTCAACCGAGTGTGAAATTGTATTACAGCATGCAGGACTGCTATTTTTTGCTCTTATAATGAAAGTTCATGCATTTGGCACTGCAATTTTGCAGTCTAAAAGTAAGATTTTGAACCAAATCGTAGAAAATGTCGTTAGAGTGTGCGTTTTTTTTAAAAACGAGTTGAGTAAGTCGAGTTTCTACATTTAGCTAATTTAACAAGTCTGTCTAATATTATGTTCAAGATTGACTCATTTATTAAACGAATTTGAATCAAATTCACACGAGCGGGGGGTTGTCGAACTTATTCATTTACAACCCTAAGTATTTGTGATCTTCATATGAGTGATCCACAATGTATCCTTGAAAGAAGTTAAATGGTGGACACCTTGTGATTTTCTTGGGCCACATTACAAGCAGACTGGCTAAGGCCCAAGGAGAGAAAACTATAAGCTAGCAAATATGTGAATTTGGATCAATTTGATAGTATGAAATTCAATCAAAATCCACTTGTATGATGGAATTTACTGAGTATATTTTTAAGTATGATATTTTTCTGAGTATATTTCTCATAATTCAATCCAAAACCCTTGATCAATCATCGAAGAAACTGTTTGTACAAACTTTTTTAGATATTAAAAAGGGAAAAAAAAAAAAAAAAAAAGCAAGAAAGAGACTTGCACGTACATAATGTCGGGACATGATATTAAACATATGACCCCACTGGATGAATGGATTAGGTCTACTTACCCATAATCAACAAAGTGATGAGAGTAATGCTATATTATATACAATACGAATATTTCATAATTATCTTATTATGTTAGTGTGATAGTTCAAATTCAATTTAATTTTTTTTTAATAATTGTTGATTCAATAGTAAATTGACACTGTCACGCCATCATAATAAAATAATGGTGGAATATTTGTTGTGTGTCGCACCTCACTGCAAGCAGCTATAGCAGATATGTTTAGAGATTGGAAGCCCATTCTGGGTATATACTTCTTTCAACTTAATTTATAAAAATGATATGTGTTTTTTAGCATATGAGAAATGTATGTTTTTTAATAGTATTTGAGATATACATGTTTTTTTTAATAAAATTTATTTCAACTTTGTTTCTACTATTAAAACATGTGATTTTTCACATGCTTAAGGGATACGTATTATTTTTATAGATTGGGTTGGACAAAGTTTCTTCAACTCATTTTGAAAAGAAAAAAAAATGGTTAATTACCTTTTCAGTAACTAAGTTTTCACGTTTTTATTTTTTC
Source organism: Corylus avellana (assembly GCF_901000735.1). Classification (NCBI taxonomy): domain Eukaryota; kingdom Viridiplantae; phylum Streptophyta; class Magnoliopsida; order Fagales; family Betulaceae; genus Corylus; species Corylus avellana. Next base: position 25,525,631 of record NC_081547.1, read on the forward strand.
TCACCTAGATTTTAATTTGTATCACATATGATATCTGACTTATAGGTAAATACCAATTTAATACCTGCGTTACCATTTCGTCAACCAAACTAATGGACTATCAGGAGTGGTTTCGGCAGCACCTCCACCCCAATGGCCCAAAAAAGTGGCCGAAATCACTCCCAAAAGAATTTGTGGATGGCCAAGAATTGCCTACCCTATTTAAAATGCATATAAAAATTATAAGCTCTAAAAAAAGATATTAGCTTTAATAGACCGAGTAATTCCTCCTACACATACATAATATTTTTTTTTTAAGCAAAGCAAAAGTAGGAAAGAGAGATTAGAGATCAGTTGCATATACACAAAATTGGATATGATGTTAATGAAACATATCACATATGGACCCCACTGGACGCATGGATTAGGTTTGACTTGCCGATGATGGATGCATGTGACATCATAATTAACAAAAGCTACTGTCTACTTATTTGTTGGATATGCATGGTTTAAAGTGCTTCAAACATCTTTAATTTGCACGAATATTGTGAAAATAATGCTACAACTTTTTCATTATATATATATATATATATAATGTTCTTGGGATAATCTCTATCTCCACCAAGATTGATTCTCTACACACTATCTTCAAACAAGTTTTTTTGTTTTGTTTTTTTCTTTTCATTGTGCATGCCCCCATTCAAAAAATAGACCACCAATGTTCATTTAGAAACCCTAATAACTCATAAGATCATATTGATGCTTTTTTTTTTTTTTTTTTTAAATAAAAATAAAAAATAAAAAATATTGGTTTAAAAGGGAGAGGGGGGTAATTAATTAATTAATTAATGGAGTACAGTGAGATGCAAGTGCAAGACATCCCATCCCCCTTGAGTGGGGGGCACCATAAGAGGAGAGGTTCCCTTAGCCATTAAAAAAAAGGAAAGCAGGCAGCTTTCTCGTTGACTTGCCCCAGAAAGTCTGGCAAATTTAGAGGTGGTAAAGGGAATCCTATCCCCTGTCCACAAAGGTTTTTCATCAGGATTCTTTTGTTAATGGATCTCCACTCATTGCAACCAAGAACCCCTTATTTCCCTCTCTCTCTCTCTCTCTCTCAAGTTGTGTGAGGCATGTGTTCTCTCAAAAGGAGTCAGTGTATTTTTTTTTTTTTTTTTTTTTTTTGGGGGTGGGGGAGAGGAATAACTTTTGCATTCAAAAAGACACAGCATTTTCTTTTAAAAGGTTGTCTTTTGAAGGGAGTAAAGTGGGATTAGGGGGAACTCCACTTAGAGGGAGGGACTAGGAGACCTCATTAGGATCATACAACAACATATCTCATGCCACTGTCTCTACACATGTACATGTAGGGCTTAAGGGCTCCATCTCTCAACCCTCAAGTCATTCTCTATTCTCATTTCAAATGGAGATTTATCACAAATTCTTCCACTCAAAAAACCTCTCCCATTTTTTCAAACTTTCAAGATTTCCTCTCTCACAGTATCTCATTGGATAGAGCTTGAGGATTCCTACTGAACAATTAGTGCCCCAACATGTGCTCTAGAATCCTCTTTTTTTATGCGTAATAAGTCATATTCGCGTGTCAAGTCACGGGTAATTATTTTAAGTAAACGAGTCAGACCCATCAACTTTAATTTGTTAATTTCATATTAAATTCTCAAGTTGAATAAAAAATTGTTAACCTTTATATTCTAATAAAACTATTTTGTTGAAGACGATGGACGTGGAGGAGGTCTGACGTTTTGTGGACTCCTCCTATTGGTTAGGTTATGAAAAATTCAAATAGAAGGGTAAAGTTGAAAATTCAGAAGTTGGAGATTGTTGACAATTGCAGGCCAATGTTGCGGCCGGCAATGGCGGTGGCGGTCCGTGGACCAATCGTTTGTCTGATTAGAATAGACTATAGAGCACTAGACCCGCAGCTAGTTTTTAAATTGAGAGCAGGAATATTGGAAACTTCTCCAATGAGAAAATAGGAATTCGTATTTCTTTACTCGATATTATGAGTTGAACGCATCGTTTTAGGTGGAATTGGAAAATTCAACGTTTTGTTTTTTTTGGGAGATTTTTCCAAATTAATATTTAATAATAATAACTAGGGAGCCTAGCTACCTACTTTGTCTTTTCATGCTCCAAATTCCCATTTATTCGGATTGGGTCCATCAATTTGCTGCCCAAGTCTCGGCTTAACTTCTCGTGAGATAGTTTATAAGAGATTTATCTCATTAAATAAATTTTAAATTGTTCAATTATTTATATATTAAAAGAATACATAACATTTCTTATTATTTATTTAAGCGAGTTTTAATGTTTTATGTAGCTCTTTCACATGTGTTATTTAAATTGCTTTAGGCAGTAAATTGTTGAAAATCATTATCCCGCATTATTTTTTTTGTTGGTAAAGTCCACTTAACCCTTTCAAACTATCACTCCAATAACAATCTATCTCTCAAACTATCAATTATGATATTTTATTTCCCAAACTATCAAAACAATGACAATATACCCCAAATGCTATTAAAATGATGAAATTACCCCTATAAAAATTTTAATAAGACAAAAATACCCTTAAAATTTTGAAAAAATAAAAAATAAATTTTAGTATTTTATTTTTGTTTTAGTTAGGGTAATTTTATCATTTTGCTAAAATTGAGGGTATATTGTCATTGTTTTGGTAGTTTGGAGGGTAAATTGTCGCAATTGATAATTTAGGGGATATATTGTCACTAGGGTAGTAGTTTGAGTAGGTTAAGTGGACTTTAAGCTATTTTTTTTTTTTTTTTATAGCATAAGAAAGAAAGAAAAATATACATGGTTATGTAGCTTTTCCATGGGTTATAGTGTTTGTTAGCAAAAAGGAATTAAAAAAATGAAGATATATCTTAAGGGGCCGTTTGGTTTAATAGTTTTAAAATGTACTATTTGAAACAATAATAACTTTAAAACATAATTAATAAAAATATGATTTTTAAACAAATGTATTTAAGTATTTGGTAAAATTTACGGTTTGAAAAAAAAAAAAGAAGTTAATTAGATTACCTTTAAAATTGTATGCTTTTCAAACCGAATCTTGTCTACTACGTGAAAATGTGATATTTTTTTTTTAATGTTTTCAAATAGCTAATTTTTTTGAAACGCACTTCCAAACAGAACTATTTATTTATATGATTTTGCTTAAAGGTACGCGTTTGGCCTACAAAATTGTCTAAAAATGAGTTTTGAATTTTTTTTTTTTTGGAAAAAAAAAATGAATAAAATTGTTTTGCAATAGTTTTAAGGTTGAATAAATAAATAGAAAATGAAGGAGATGGTTGCCAAACCGGCCATTATGAATCATAGGAAACGCCAAAAGGCAATTTTATTAAATAAATTGAAAAATAAAGATTAGATGGGCAATGACGAAAGAGGAATGGGGATGTAGGATTAATGTCAACAGGTTGACATGGGAAGCACAATACGGCTACTGTGATGATGTGCACGTGTGGCATACTTATCATCATCTCATGTGGGTGGAAAGAAATTGGCATCATCATCATTAAGAAAATCCCACCATTTGACTCATGCCCAACAATGATTCATCATCATGCATGGGGGGCCAGCCCCCCTCCATCAACTTGATGCATACATGTACCAATGGGGAATCCCTTTTTTTTATTATTATTATTTTTTTTTCTCAATTATATTATTATTATGGCGGCCTCTAGAAAAAAGATTAGGGTATAATCCCACTAAACTAAACAATTTGATTATCAATAATTATTTTAATAGTGGAAGAAAAGATATGTTTTGGAGATAAAAGAGAGAGAAGAGAAGAGATTTGACAGGCAGCCACTAACACTAAAAATACTGCAAACTGTCGCCCATTTCCCAAAAGGTGAAAGCCACGGTTATCTCTAGCCACTCCCCCAAGAGCATGGATTATGTTTGAAATCTATTGGCTTTTTTTTAAAAAAAAAAAGATGTTTCGACAGGACATAAAAGGAAAATAATTTTTAGTATTTGTGTGTTGAGTTCAAACTGGATTGTCGGAGTTGACACATGATTTAAAGTTATATAAGTAAATTTTAACTCAATTATTTAATTAAACGGGTTAAATTTTTTAACTTTAATTCATTAACTTTATACTGGTCTGCTGGTTGTGTCGGTAATTATCAGTCCTAAAATGTTCAGGGTGGGTCAATACAGGTACACGTTGACTCTAATCCACTTCATTTAATTAAATATGTTAGACTGTAGAATTCGAAATCAGCTTTAATGGGCAACTATAATTTGAGAACAAAATTTTCATTCTATTAAAACAAGGTTAAAAAGAATAAATTAGAATTTGCTCCGATTCCCTTGCATGCACGTAGCTGCAGCTTGGGTCAATTGAAGGAGTTGGTGGGCAACAGTGACAGGCTTGGGAGCGATTCAAAACCATCTTCTAGAGGGTCTAGGACTTGGATGCTCAAGGGAGTTTAATGTTGTGACAAAGGTACTATTTTTTGTTTTGTTTGAATACTATTAAGCATTAATTGATGTGATATAAAAGTTAAAAGAGTTTTAATTTTTTTTTATTTAATTTTTAGAGAAATAAAAGTAAGAGGATTGAACTAGTCTATATTTAGTAAATTAAAGTTATTAAACAACCATGAAGAGAGACAGATAGAATTGGAATTTTAAATGCCAAATGTTATTTTAATTGTGTAAGAAATATGAAAGTTATAATGTATCAATTTAGATAAATGATAAAATCTTGGGTCCCTCTTATTATCAGAGTTTTCTTCTAAACTGAGTTTGAGAAAATTCTTCCAATCTATTATATAAAAATGATATGTGTTATCTATATGTGAGAATCACATATTTTTTTTAATTGTAAGGACAAAGTTGAAAGAAATTTTATTTAAAAAGCTTGTACTTCTCACATGATAATTAAAAAACATGTGTCTCTCACATGAAAAATGACACATGTTATTTTTATAGAATAAGTTGGAGGAAAACTCAGTCCCCGTTATAATATCGTCCCAATATTTTGATTTTTCTAATATCTTCTATGCATTTTTTTTTTTTTGACATGTTCACATAAAAGGGGGAGGAGGATTTGAGCTAGTAACATCTGTCTCATAAAGCGTAGTTTATAATCGATTGAGCTACTTCTTAAAAACATCTTTTATGTATTATTGAGTTTGCAATGTTTGACCAAAACTTAAAAAGACAAAAAAAAAAAAAAGAAAAAAAAAAAAGCCGCTTCTTATAATTTTTTAAAATATATTTTTTATTATGAATAACACTTGTTATTTATTTTTGCCAAATTTACATTTTTTTTTAAAAAAAAAAAAAACAAAAAAAGAAAAAGACAAGAGAAAAGAGAAAAGAAAAGAAGAGAGGAGTAGAGGTCCACGAGCACGACATGGCATGAGTGATAAATAGATAAAAAAAAAGGAGGGGTAATACAGGAAATGGAAGCTGACAAGGGGTAAAGTAGCTAGCTTTCCCAATTCAACCAAAACGTGCTTTTATTTATGTCCTTTTACCACCCATCAAAAATCTCAACAAAGCAGAGAGCAGGTCAAAATGAAAATCCTCTAAAATACCCACTACTCTCTCTGTCTCTCCCTCTCCCTCTCTCTTCCATGGCGGCCGAGAGAACCAAGAAGATGACTATTACATACTCCATCTCCCCATTCTCCCACGACCCAGTCCCTCCCTTTGACATTTTGTAAGCCCCTCAAAGCCCCCGTCTTTTTACATTTTTCTGCAAATATATAAACACCCCCATTGGAACTCGTTCTTATCTGTCTATCTCTCTCTCTATCTTGGTGTTCGTGCTCCATTCCACTTTTACTAAAGCCCCATTTCTCCCTCTCTCATTCCAAGGACTCTCGGGTAAGAGAAAGAGAAAAAAGAGAGAAGCTTGGCTCAACATAAGCGCTTGTTTGAGATCTGGGTTTTGCTTTGGTCTCAACGATTTTTGTCTTTCTTGGATTTTGTTCTTCTTCTGGGTTTGCTTGTTTGAGAGATCTGAGACCCAAAAATGGGGAGCAAATGGAGGAAAGCGAAGCTGGCACTGGGTTTCAATCGTTGTGTGCTTGTCCCGAGAACTTTAGAGGACTCTGCTCCTGCTCTTGAGGGCTCTGAGAGGCTCTCCGATGCTGCTCTTCTCTCTCCGGCCAATTGGGCCTCCGGTCCGTCGGGTCCGAGCACGCCGACACCGTCTTCTCACGGTTTAAGGCTGTCCAGGAGTGGTAGCAAATCGTCCAAGGTATCAAATTGTTTACCATACGAGTTTCATGGTTTTTTTTTTTTTTTTTAACTCTTAACCTTTGAGCTTTGCTCTCGTTTGGAAATGGAGGGAGAAGATGATATGAAGTTCTGGGTTAGGTTTTCTTTATTTTGAACAAACTCAGCTCAAATAGGACAACTGAGGCAGCTAGTTGCTTTGGTGGAGTTTTACAAATTAATGGAAAATGGAGATCTCTTTTTTGATTGGGTACTAAATAATGGATAGATATGTGACAAGAATTTAATTTATTTTCTTCTCGAAGATTTTTTTTTTCCTCATCAATAAAAGCTTTCTTTTAAGCATTTCTTCTACTTTTCTCATGACATGGACAAGTTAAAGATCTTTGAAATTTCTTTATTTTTATTTTACCTTGTTTGGATATGTGATTTGAAAGTTTTGCCATCTCAATTACGACTGTGGTTTCGTTTTCATCTACATGTCAGCATACGATGTAATTACATCCAACGTTTTCAATCATAGGAATCTTCCTTGTTTGCTCTAACTTCCTCGTAAATAGGTTGAAAATATCAGTTTCTGTATCTATCAGTATTATTATTTTTTTTTTTGAGAAGAAATATATACTTATAAAATCAAAAACTCCTGTGTTTGTTATTTGGTCTAATCATCTCTTAGCAATTTTTGAGGCGTGTAAGAAACCAACGAGATTGGCATTTGTTGTCATGTTGCTTTCATATCCTTAATTAGGCTTGTGGGGTTATGGCATACGTCCTTTTCAGGACCATTCTTGTTTGCCTTACTAGTAAAAGAAGACCACAGGTTTTACCTTTCCTTTTCCTGCTTCTTTTGGAGTGAATAAAAGTAGCTTGTTTGCTAAACTCCTCCGTTTGACTGTTAATTTGCAAGCTTTCTAGCAGGGAATTTCAATAAAGATGCAAGAAAGGAAAGGGAAATTTATGATTTCCATCCCTTTGATGATAGATTTTCCAATTGTTTCTCGAGTTTTTTTTTAAAAGCCCTGGTTCATCATTAAGGACGGTGACAATGTTTACCTTCTTGATAACCATTCAAAAGCGACACCTTTGATTTTTAGCTTTTATGTTTCCTATTTTGCCCTCTATATGTTGGATACCTAACATTTGACTTTTTTTTCAGCTTAGCTGTGTTTTTGTGATTGATTATTATTATTTTTTAAAATTTCTACTTCTTTTCTTGGTCAGCTCATAGGAAAAGCTACCCACAGCTACAATTATTGCTGGTGGTAGAAACAGCCACTTGCCACTTGCAATCTCCTTTGCCTAGTGGAAAATGGGCTGGAAAAGTCTAATCCTTCGATCTCTCATGCTACATGCTTATCAAAAAAGAGACGTATGAAAAAAAATAAAAAAGAGAGAAGAATATCTCATGTTAAATGCGCTATAATACTAGAAAGTACTGATTACCCTCCTGTTTTAAAACTTAATTGATAAATTGGTTAAGAGCCTGTTTGAGATTGCATTTGACAAATAGAGCTTTTAAGTCCAATGTTTTTTGTCAAAAGCATCATTTTTAAGCTTTTGCCAAAAGTGAGTTTTGGCCATTTTAGGCTTTTTGGATCCTTAAAAACACTTTTAATTTTTTTTATCAAATGAGTATTTTTTTTTCAAATGGACTTTTTGAGTGTTAAAAGCACTTTTAGGCCCATGAAACGCAATTTCAAACATGCCCCAAGTATAAGAACATAATGATGAACACACATATATGCGGTAGACAACCATTACCCTGTCTGAGTTTGATTAAAGTTAGTCGTTATTGGCATAGACACCTTATTTGACCACCTATTTTCTTGTAGTCATAAGTCATGAATTCGTGCCTTTCTTGCTCTGCCATGCATGATGCTTTATGATAATTCAGGTAGAACAACTTGGACTTTGGCACATAGCTTAATACAAGATGAGAAAAGTATCCTCAAATAAGCAATTGGGAAAACACAATGGTACAGGAACCACATGGAGAAATAAAAATAGAAAGGAAAGAGAACAAAAATAAAGGCTCCTATTAAGTAGTGCAAAATTATTTTCGAAGTATTAAATGAATTTAAACTTGCTTAAGGTGGATGTGCTTCTCTTCTTATGATCCTATCCCTGGTTGTTTATACTAATTACTAACCTTTTTTTACGAACTCCCAACTATACTTGAAATTAGTTGCCTGAAATGCTTATATGTTCGTAAACTTCTTCACAAAAATGAAATCGCATGGAACTATTTTTAATGTGTTCGTAGTGCAATGTCTTAACTGAACTTGGTAAAAAACGTTGGTCAGATTACTTTGTTTCTTTAAATCACAGTGTTCAGTGAGTATGATGGCTAAGTTAGACCTTTACATACTCCCCAAATGATACTAATATGAGTATTTATTTACTTTCTGCAAATTGTGCCACTCTTTTTTCTTGTGGGAATTTTGTGATGTAGCTTATTGCTGCCCTTAACAATATTGTTGAAGCATACCAGTCACAAACAATGGAATTTAAACCTAACTATAAAATTTGTAAAGCATATGATGTGGTTGAAGAATATTATTTGTTGTGAAATTGATAACAAGATATTTTATTATAATTATGATTTTGAAGTGCTTTCTCTCAGATCTTTGTGCCTGCATATGTTCAATACTCTATTTACTCATCTTGGTTGCTTTCTTTTACATTTTCAGCAAATCTGCTCGATATGCTTGACCAAAATGAAACAAGGTGGTGGTCACGCAATTTTCACTGCAGAATGCTCACATTCGTTTCATTTCCACTGCATCGCTTCAAATGTTAAACATGGCAACCAAATCTGCCCAGTTTGCAGAGCAAAATGGAAAGAAATCCCTGTGCAAGGTCCTAGTTTGGATCCTCCCCCTAGGAGGGCATCAATCAGCCCAGTAGGTTGGCCCCAAAATGATGCTTTGATGACTGTCGTCCGCCGACTACCTCCAACTCGAAGAGATTCAAATCGGCGGCATATCATGCCACTATATCAAGCTGCGGAGCCGGCTGTATTTGATGATGATGAATCCTTAGGTCATGAGCCTGTATTTTCTGAAAGAAGCTGTTGCGAGAAGAATGTTGCAGAGGACAGTACTGTTAACACAATAGAGATAAAAACATATCCAGAAGTTTCAGCTGCTACTCGGGCCAATTCTTGCAATAACTTCACTGTTTTGGTCCATCTCAAAGCCTCTGCTTCAATTAATAGAACAAACCCCAGCAGAAGCCAGGCTAGCTTGCCACAAATTTCTCAGACTCCTCGTGCTCCAGTCGACCTAGTCACAGTGCTTGACATCAGCGGTAGCATGGCAGGTACCAAGCTTGCATTGCTTAAACGAGCTATGGGGTTTGTCATACAGAACCTTGGCTCTAATGACAGGCTTTCAGTTATTGCCTTCTCCTCCACGGCCCGTCGCCTCTTTCCCCTTCGTCGAATGTCTGACGCGGGGCGCCAACAGGCATTGCAAGCTGTCAACTCTTTGGTTGCAAATGGTGGGACCAACATTGCTGAAGGGCTGAGAAAGGGTGCCAAGATAATGGAAGACCGAAGAGACAAGAAGCCAGTGGCCAGTATAATACTGTTGTCTGATGGGCAAGACACTTATACTGTCAGTGGCTCTGGTATTAACCAGCCTAAACCAAATTACCAGTTACTCCTCCCTTTATCTATTCATGGTGGTAACAATACAGGATTTCAGATTCCAGTGCATGCTTTTGGATTTGGTGTGGATCATGATGCTTCATCTATGCACGCAATTTCAGAGACTTCTGGAGGGACATTTTCTTTCATTGAGACCGAAGCTGTGATCCAGGATGCATTTGCACAATGCATTGGGGGGCTTTTGAGTGTTGTAGTGCAGGAGCTCCAAGTGGGAGTTGAATGTGTGCACACAAAAACCCACCTTGTCTCACTGAAAGCAGGAAGTTACCCAAGCCGTATGATGGCTGATGGACGCACAGGATTTATTGATGTTGGAGATTTGTATGCTGATGAAGAGAGGGACTTTCTGGTTTCTGTTGATGTACCTGCAGAGCCTTCGAGTAGTGAAACATCATTGATAAAGGTGAGATGTGTTTTCAAGGATCCCTTAACTAAAGAGGTGACAACATTGGAGAGTGAAGAAGTTAGGATTGAGAGGCCTGAGATAGTTGGACAAGTGGTAGTGTCGATAGAGGTAGACCGGCAACGTAACAGGCTCCAAGCAGCTGAGGCAATGGCACAGGCACGAGTTGCAGCTGAGCACGGAGACTTAGCTGGCGCAGTTTCACTTCTTGAAAATTGCCGAAGAGTGTTGGCAGAGACCATTTCGGCCAAATCTCATGACCGGCTTTGCATTGCTTTGGATGCTGAGCTCAAGGAAATGCAAGAGAGGATGGCGAGTAGGCATGTATATGAGGCATCTGGGAGAGCGTATATTCTTTCTGGACTCAGCTCACACTCATGGCAAAGAGCAACAGCAAGAGGTGACTCCACTGATGGTTCAAGTCTTATCCAAGCTTATCAAACTCCATCAATGGTCGAGATGCTTACTCGATCTCAGGCTATGTTACTAGGCAGTCCATCAGCCCAGAGGCTTACCCAACCATTGTTGTCATTCGGGTTACAACCGAAGCCAAGGTAAATTTTGCAGGATTATTGTGGGGGTCATCTTCAAATAGCTTTTTTTTGTTGCATTTCTCATTTTCCTTATTTTTAATTTTTGTTCTGGGGAGGGTGATAAATTGGAGAGATAAGAAGAGGGGTTTTTTTGGGCTGTGGTTTTGCTCCTATCTTATATATGTGTAAATGAATAAAGATGGGGAAAGAAGGGCGAAAGGATATATTTGGGAGTAAAAGAGGACACCTAGGTAGGGTTTACAGCATATGTTCTTCATTTTTGTGTCGTTTTGGGGGTGGTGTACATAATGATGAATGATTTTTCTCTTTGGGAGAACTGGGTATAAGTTTGTAATTGTGAAAATGGTTGGTTGAACTCTTTCACCTAATATTTAATTTACTTGCTCTCGATTCTTTCCATTTAGCTCCGTTTACTTCGTTGTGCCTGTGTACAACCAACTACTCATTTACAAGTGCTCTTTAAAACGATGCACATAGACAACATAACCAAGCGCAGAAAGACAAATTATGTGCCATGTTTCCTTGGATGGTGGAACTGGACCAGATGAGTACGATGGCAAAAAGCGCCACTTCGATCATCCTCAGCTAGTCTAAAATGCTTCTGAAGGAAAATGAACTCTCTCTTTCTTATCATGCAATGGTGGTGTTACACCATTGCGACGCCATAGTAAGCATTTGTTTAGGATGGCAAAATGGGTAGTAAGCATTTGTTTAGGATGACAAAATGGGTTGGTGGGTCAACCTAATACGACTAGGGTGACCTGTTTAGATAAACAAGTTGAACTATAAAACACAACAACACACAAAAAATAACCAACTCAACACGACTTATTTGGCTTGTTTATAATAACGGGTTGTCTGGTTGACATAACCCGTTTATTTACAAGGCGTAGCAATACAATACGGCCCAACATGTTTGAAGGAAAAATATGAAAAATATTGTAATAATAATACCATTGGGCTTCAATATAATTTACAAATTACAATATGATAAAAACATAATAGTTTTAATTGTTAACAAATTAGCATATGATAAAAAAATTTATTCTCCTCTTATTCCTTTATGTGGACATGTTAAAAAAAAAATAAAAAAAATAAAAAATTTACAAAGATTAACAATTTTCAACTCCATCAAAGCAAATAGTAAATTTCAAAGTATAAAGTTTACATGGTAAATATGTTAGGCATTTTTTTTTTATATATATAAAAAAAAGGAAAAAAAAAAAAAGGGTTATGCAGGTAACCTACTGGTGAAGCAAGTTGACCTGGTAGAAACAAAAATAAAAGCCAATTATGACTCGAACCTGTTTAGATCTAACCCAAACCCTGTAACTTTGTGTTGGATTCGTGAGTCGTGTCAAACTTGCTAGCCTTTTTTGCCTTTAGCCTAGGTAAGAAACCAGAACACAATTTTCAATATCTTGTAACAGCTCCGTCAAATTTGAATTGATTCCCTCAACTCCCGCTGGCAAGTGATGAAACTGCCTCCGCCGCTGATGGGGGGGGGGGGGCGCCGTGGAATTGCTGATTAATCATTTTGGTTTCTGGCGTCTCTGATCTTTGAAACTCAGCTTGTGGTTTCTCTGCTGCTGTATCTTTACAAGCTGCTATCCGTTTCTGTTTTTCCCAGGACCACAGCCTCCATTGTACATCTCAAATTGTGCAGTGCTCTCTTTTTTTCTTTTTCTTTTCATATTCTTCATTTTAAATTCCCTCAAGGATTGAAAAAATATGCAAACAGAAACAAAGAGGATGATTGGAAAAAGCTTTTGTTGCTTCAAGCATCTTTCAACCCAGTTTATATTTTTTTCTTGAACTGCAATTTATTGCGTACAAAAGTAAATTCATACAAAGTGGATAGTTTTTTGACAACCAAAAAAAGAAATCCAAAAGCTGAGATTATGCAGCAGGCAGAATGCAAAAACTAGCCTGACTTGCCCTCATTTGGTTTAGGAATTCTCTTGTACTCGTAGTTGTTTATGTCCACCTTCTCTTGCAAAGCCTATAACACACAAACAGAGAGGTGAGCCACAAATGATCTTTGATTATGTAGTGAATAATGCCACAAAAGTCCTTTACCTTTAGCTCCTCCTCCAAAGAAATCTTTTTCGGTTTATATGCTTCTATAGGCCCCGTTCTGGACAGTGCTTTTCTAGTCTCAAGAATCTCCCATTCCTGATCATCCTTTACCTTAGCAATGTCCTTGCTGAACTACAAAGTGCCACCACGCTTTAGAAGAAGAAGAAGAGGAAAAAATAAAAAAGAAATGATGATGATGACAACTGACAAAAGACTACTGCAGAAATGGCTTAGGAAAGTGACAAAAGACTGACACAAGATCACTTTGTATGCTACTCCTTTGTGTACAGCCTTAAAGGCTACTGCAGAAAATGGAGTATCTTAACTACAAAGAGATGAGCTAATAATTAGTTTATACCTACAATTAGGATGACTTAGAAGTAGAAGAGGGCTTCACATCTCAATTACCAATAGGAGTAGGGGTGGGCAAATTAACCGCCTACCGACGACATCTACCGACACTGCTTAACCGATGGCCGGTAGGCGGTAGACTTTTTCTATTCCTGATAAACTCAGTTTGGTAGGTGGAATAACATTTTCTAACTGAACCGACCGACACCAACCAACTTTGCCAACCAATTTTCTATTTCTTTACTTCTTTACTTACCGATATTACCGAACCGACATTACCGACCGCCATTCGGTAATGGAACAAAAAGTTGGCAGAATAAGTCAGTGAAAATTACAACTTTACCGCCAATGGTGGTGTGAAATGCGAAAACCCCATTTTCGTAACCGAATTATCCGACTCCCACCCTAAGTAGGAGAGTGTTATAGTCAAAAGCGTCAATTATGATTGGTTGCATCAATATACAAATGATAGAAGAACATGTGATGCAACAGGGACAGATATCCAACGGTTACAAGTAAAAACCTCTGAGATCTTATTACAACTCAGATTTGTGAAATTTCCAGCAATCTGGCTATACAATCTGCTTCGAAAACAAGCTAAGCTACTTGTCCACAAGGTTAACACAACAACCCCTTAAAGTTAATATTACATTCACACACCAAGTGAACATGCTCAGTCAAAGATGTAACAATGTCTCACTGGAAAATAGAAGAGAATGTTGGACAAGATTGAACATTTTTCACTTCATGTCATATATTTATATTTCCATCTTTTCACAATTAACAGTGCGATCAGAATAATTGGAATTTGTAAATTCATAGTAACAATAGCACTAACCTGCCTTGCAGGAGATGACCAAGACCAAGTGCACCAAACACTGTGAGCGAGACCATCGGAAGCCCATATCTGATAAATGGGTGTTTTTTACCCCATCGCCTAAATGAAGATCCAGAATTCTGAAGCTTAGCAGCGATAGAGACAACCTTAGTAGTTTTACGCGACTGACTCATTGAATTCTCAATGGTTGTCATTTCTGCACACCATGAGAGCACCTGCATAGCAACATCAACATCAACATCACTCATAAGCATAACACGACTTCTTGGGGTAAGAGCATCCGCATCAAACTAGCCATTTCTAGCATTTGTCAAAAAATTTAACAAAATCTGCAAAAAACCCCATTTTTCAAACTAGCTATCAGAACTCCTCTTCAAATCTAAAGAGACAAAAAGCAAATGTTATTTATTTTATAGATTATTTTATTTGACTGCTGGCGCCAACGATTTCTTCCCTCTCCTTTTCTATTTCTTTCCCTCAAGAATCTCATCCCCTCCAAATCATTCCAGAATACCCAGAAAATTAAACACCCATTTACAACCCAACTGAGAATCGAAACTATGGAAGACGATTTCACCTACCACGGTGCTGCTCAACCACCCACGGCGGCGCCTCCTCCCTCACGAGCTCTCTCTGCCTCTCGCCCGCCCTCTCTCTCTTCTCCGCTAGTCTCTCTCTGCCTCTCCCGTTTCCTTTGAGGAGAGAAAATGAGAGTTTGAGTTGAGAGTGAGTATATGAGGCCACTGAGAGTCCGAGAGTGAGGGAGAAAGAAAGGCAGGCGGCGTGAGAGCGTGTGTGACGATCGAGTGGAGAGGAAAGAAAATGATGTTTTAGGTTTAGGAGTTTTTTTAAAAACTTAAAATTAAAATTAAAATTAAACGGTACAATAAAAAAAATTAGGCAAACTTCATCTTCATCGAAAATAAATCAAACAACTATGATGGCAAAGCGAGACAAATCACAGAAACGTAACTCAGAAAATCAAGCCCCCAGATTCGAAATAATGCAACCCAGGAAAAAACCCAAGGCCCGTTCGTACTTCCACCCTAACTCCCAAAATCAACCGAATATCAACAAAGTTATGTAATGGGTCTATCATAGAAAACTATAATCTCATGGATATTACCAAAATTAGAAATTTAGGCAACTACCACATCATCCTACGGTTCTTGAAACAAAACAAGAGAAAGATTTAAGACAAAGAAAGAGACAATGACGAGAGAGATAGTCGACGAGTTGATTATTTTCCTTTTCTGCTTTTGGAAACGCACGCTTGACGCTTTCGATAAATACCCGACCCGACCCATATACAACAAGAAATTAGCATCCGAAAACTACCCGGCCCGGTCCATAAAAAGAAGAAACTATCAAGAAATTTTTTTTTCTTTTTTAAATTGCCAAAGGCGGTGCGTTTTCGCAGTTGAAGTATAATACTTACTCCGTGTCGAACAAGTACTCTCTGCTAATATATAAACAGTGTCCGGCTTCCCCTTCGCCTGTCTAACCATCAGAATCAGAGACTTAAAGAGTGTGGTGTACAACGCCGATGGATCACTTTCAGATTGTGTCTTCCTTGCCTATTACTCCACAGCATCGAGCTGCATGGCTCATGCTTCCAGTTCCCGGCGACGAAGAAGACGACGCTACTCACACCCGTTGCTTCCTCAACCTCGCAGAGAAAAAGCTTTATAAGATCAAGAACGTATTCGAGCCGTTCCTTGACGCTTGGTGCGTCGGCTCCTCTCACGGCTGTCTCATTCTTTTGGATGAAAAAGCAAACCCACATCTCTTTAATCCCTTCTCCAACGCCACAATTCAACTCCCATCTTTTCCTGCTCAACTCAAACCAGCCGTCCCCGAAGCCTACTTCGTCGAACACTTGCGGAAGCACTTTATTTCCAAAGCTGTTTTTTTGTTGGACGAAGACAACAAATCTGCCGTGGTGGTAGTAATCTACGGAACCCCATCAAAGCTTGCGTTTTGTAACAATTTCGACAACACTTGGAGCGACCTCGGTGGCACTGGCTCGCGCGGAGAAGAGTATTCTGATATCATCTGCTACAACAATCAGCTTTATGCTTTGACAGACTCTGGCTCCGTCCAACTGTGGGATTTTCGCAGCAACCCTCCCAAAAAGATCATGAATTTCAGACCTTCTGGGCAGTCAACTGTAAACGTCGACATGGAAAACTTCCCACAAGACAAGTTTTCGAATCGGTTTTACTTGGTGGAATCGTCGGGAGATCTTCTGCTTGTGAATCGTGTTTTCGGCAACTTTTTTAACTCAGAGGGTGTAGCGATTGATGAGGCGGGCCTTCTTGATACAGAGGATACTCATCCTCTGGTTTGTCCGTACAGAACAAAGCAATTCCACGTCTACAAATTAGACAGCATTCGCAACACATGGGAGAAGGTGGAGTCTTTACCCGACCAAACAATGTTTTTGGGCGGAAATCATTCTCTGTCGCTGTCTACTTGGGATCTTCATGAGGGTTGTGAAACCAATACCATCTACTTCACCGATGATAATTGGGCTCAGATGAATGAGGATTACTTGTATGGCGGGCATGATCTGGGCCAATTCAACTTGGCATCAGGAAATTTACAAACAGGCGTTCAATGCTGCTGCCTCTACTCTGAGAGGATGGATCCGCCACCCTTTTGGATTATTCCATGACAAAACAACGCTCGGCCCCTTTTTTTAATTTTCTATTTTCTGTAGATAGTCTTTGGTGCATGGGAACTGTAGTTTTCTTTTGTAATTCTTCCTCGCAGTTCTGTTGTACTGACTTTTTGATCCATTCAAGCAATCAATGAATGCTCTGTATTGAGTTTACTGAAATTGAATTTGAAGAATGCAAATTATTGGTTGCCATATCAAGATATAGTAAATATAAGACTTGCACATTCTTGAGTTTGGTTTGACAATGAGACTATTAAATCCCAATCATCATACTAAAGAAAAAGATTAATCACTTCACAACTTACTACTGCAATTGAAGAACAACATGGTAAAACAATCATCATGGCTTATGGAAGTTAAACCTGATCATGAGGTTTGAAAGGAAGACGCCAAAATTAAGAGCACAAAACAAAGCAAATGTAGCAGTACTACTCTTTACCTTGATTAAGGATATATTCAGACCTACCAATACACGGGCTTCACAGATGTTTCCACAACATTAATGCCATGACACAGCATTAGTTTAAGTCTGACACATATGGTAGCTTCAAACATTAACAAATGTCGGGCGTTTTGCTGTTGGCTCCTTAATCTAACAGATATTTTGTGCTACGCTAAATGAAAAGGTGGAAATCCTGGACACTGATGAGAGAATACAAAATTAAGGTGACCAAGGGGAACCTTTTTGGAGCTTATATTCTGCAAACGACACCGTTGAAGAAATAACAAAGTTTTCCGGGAAAATTACATCTTACTTCCTAAAGTTTGAGACTATTTTCAATTCGATTTCTAAAATTTTAATTTTTGTAATTTACCCCTAAAATTTTAATTTTTTGTAATTTGGTCCTTCTGTCAGCCATTTTGACTGCAGAACAGTGATCACGTGCAGTGTTGACTTTTTTTTTTTTTTTTTTCTAAAATGCCCTCATCCCCAAAATGAAGAAGAAACGAACAATTTTCACAAAAAAAAAAAAAAAAAAAGGCCTAACAGTGTCATATATGAATCTAACAAGCCGTCTTGAATTTTAGAAATCTAAGAAATCAATGTCAAACAGTGTCAGTTGAAAGTAACTTCCAACTAATCCTGAATAACCAAGAATCCAGAAAATGGAAAAAATAAAAAGATGAATTCCTTTTGCTTTTCCTTCCTACATTTTCTCGAGAAGCAAACAGAGCATTGCATTTCAGCAAACAAATCTTATTTCTTGTGAATGAGAACGAAATCAATCCCAAACAGTGTCAGTTGAAAGTAAGTTCCAACTCATCCTGAATAGCCAAGAATCCAGAAAATTGAAAAAATAAAAAAGATAAATTACTTTTGCTATTCCTTCCTACATTTTCTCGGGAAGCAAACAGAGCAATACATATCATATCAGAAATGCTCGTTCTTTAGCCCTTTCTTCAACCCATCCACATACATATCAGAAATCTGTGGAAGATTGGTCTCTGTTTTTGGAAGGTCAAATCTCTTGGACGAGGGTTTTGAAAAAAGCCCAGGAATAATCTCTTCCAACAAACCCAGAGTCTGAGGGCTCTTCGGGAAAGAACTCCGAGTACATGTGGTGGTGCTGCGGGCAAAAACGGTGTCCTTGAAGGTGGAGGAGTCTTGGTCTTGTCTCTTGGTTTCTGGGTCAGTGTCGTCCCTGAGGGAGGTGCTAAGGCGTCTCTTGGTGGGTGTGACGGAGAAGAAGCAAGAAGGGAGGAATCGACAGATAAGGAAGAAGGGGCATTTTGGAGAAGAAAGCTATATAAGTGATTACTGTTTTTCAGTCAAAACGGTTTCGACTAATGAAATTGCTAAATTATAAAAAATTAGAACTTTGAAGTCGAATTGAAAATAAACCCAAACTTTAAAGGGTAAAATATAATTTTCTCAAGTTTTTCTTCAAATTGGTACTTGTTCAAAATGGATATGATTCTTCAATTTCAATTCCCTCTAGGCTTGAAAAAAATAGGAACAAAGAGCATGATAAAAAAGCTTTTGTTGTTTATGTTTTTTTTTTTTTTTTTTTTAGTGTAATTTATTGCATATAAAATTACGTACTCCCCCACTAAGAACAAAATGAAGTATAAAAGTAAGGTTATTCTATTCTACATTCTTTCATTCTTAATAAAGACTTTTCATTTTTTTTATAATAAAATAATCATTCCGCGTACCAAACATAACCAAAATGGTGATGATAATCTGCACGATAGAATTACTAAGCCAATGATCATAGGTATCAACTTAAATTTAAACAACAGTGACAGGGGTGAGAATGTCGTCCTCCTCATAGGGGCCAAATGTCTGGGCTAGCAAGCCTATAAACTCCAAGGAGAATGCCATCACGAAGGAAGATAACGTATAAGACCATTAACAACAACATCTATAAATAGGGTTTACGGGCGAAAGAAATAAGCTTCACAACTTAGTAAGTAAACACATCATATAAGGTAAAATCTTAAGATAGAACATTAGCTAAGAAAATTCCATGCCACATTTGGTATTAGATTATGAAATAAAATAATTGCAACAATAAATGGTAACCGTGCATGAAATGAATCTAAGTTGCATAATCACATAAGAAGTTTGCTTTTTAACTCGTGAGACTTTCTTCTGTTTCTCATGGACATATCTCCTATTGAGACTTAACTACCCCATAAGTCATTTTCTGCATTTCTTAAACTCTGAGTGATGTTGGTTGGCTTGTTCTAGAGGAAAATTATAAGTTCAATCATGTGGCCATAGGAAAGTTCCCCGCAGTGGGGATCTTTTTTTGACTGATAGATCGTGGCCGAGCAAAAAACCATCACCATAGGTGTACACTTAGGAGAAAGCCATCCAATTGGTAGCCCACATCTTCGCGGATCCGTCCTTCGTTGTGGTGTGTCTTGCTATCCGTATGACACGTCATGTGTCCCAGTACCAAGCAAAATCATATTCACATCCTATCTTCTCATGTCGTGTCCTGGTACTGCTCATAATCATATCTTATGGTGCCGTGGTGTAACTTTATAAACATAGAGCACATGACATGAGAAGACAAGATGTGAATAAGATAACAATGACCCCAAATGTTTTCCAATTAGACAAAAAGGAAAATTAAAAACGAAAAAAATAAAATAAAATAAATTTCCACATGCACTTACACAACATAACCAAGCGTAGAAAGCCAAATTATGTGCCCTGTTTCCTTGGATGATGGAACTGGAACAAATGAGTATGATGAGTAATTTTAGAAGTCTCTTTTGTGCCATTTTTGTTTTCCTTCAAGAATGATGTGGCTCTTAAAATCACTATTGGGCTTGTGATTGATCATTATTGAATTTTGATCAAATGGTAACTTTAAGAGCTACCTCATTTTTGGAATGACACAAGAGGGAATTCTATAATTACTCGAGTATGATGAGAAGTGTCTGTCGCATTGTAACTTTCCTCTTTTCCTTGGCGGGGAAGAACATGTGGAAGAAGCGCCACTTCGATCATCCTCAATGAAAGAAAAATGAAATATTTCTTTCTTATCATGCAGTGACACCATTGCGACGCTGGGTCAAAAATTGGATAATGTGGATTTTACCTTTAGCCTAGCTAAGCCAAACCACAAGGCAATCTTCAACATCTTGTAATAGCTCCGTCAAAATTGATTTGATTTCCTCAGCTTTCACTGGCAACTGATGGAACTGCCTCCGCTGCTGCTGCCGAGACCCCGTGGAATTGCTGATTAATCATTTTTGGTTTCTGGCGTCTCTGATCTTTGAAACTTAGCTTGTGGTTTCTCTATTGCTGTATATTTACAAGCTGTTATTCGTTCCTGTTTTTCCCAGGACCACCGTCTCCAGTACTGGTGCCCCGGATATTGTATGATATCGTCCACCACCAACAGCCCGACCGAGTCCGACTTCAGGTGGCCTACGCTATTAGTGATGTACGTCCTATAGTGACCAACCATTTGGCAATGGCTACGCTAGTCATGAAAACCATTGGATCCAAGGCCCACACACACACACATTTGACCATAAAAGTTAACATGTATGGTAAGCCCATGGCCGTTATCAGTTATCCCGCACGTACTGTTGTACCATGTCATACAATACAATTAGTCTTGTTTGTATTTTACAAGTCTCATCATTATCTTGTTAACCAACCTATGTTTTCACAAAAAAGAATTCACAGTAGTTTCAAAATGTATTTCATGAGAGTTGTAAATATTCATGTTTGATATATAAAATAATGCGAGAAAAGTAACAACAAGCATTCATATGAGTTTGTACTCACCTATGTTGTAATACTTCTTCATAAAATCCCCTTGAGGCTCCATACCTCGAATACTGAGAAAAGACCTAGCATTAGTTTTAAACCGAGCTAAAATGATCCTAGAACAGAAAACAGTTGTGGTAGAACATCGGGACAAGACGATGTTCCTTGGAACGTCTCTAGGCGAGCGCTCGGCCAGAGAGGTTCAGAACCTCGTTTGGTCCAACAATCTCCTAAGCCTTCTCAGCTGGTCCTAAGGCCACAAAAAGGGTTTTTAACACTTCCTAACCCAAAACAACGTCTAACGGAAAGGAAATCCTAAACCAAGCTTAAATCAAAATCAAAGACAACAACCTAACTGGAAGTTCAAACCAACAACTAAGCTAACTATGAAAAGCATGATAACTAAGTAAGGAACAAACTAGGCTTAGAAGATTACCTCATTGAAGCAAAACCTCCAAGAAATCTCTCATTCTCCTCCAAGAATACCAAGGAAACACTCAGAAGCTCACACAACACTTAAGCAGCATTTCTGGGATGAAAATAGGCTTAAAGGAACAAATTGGGGGTGGGGGTGTTTATAGGGGAAGAAGCTGAGGGCAAAATAGAAAATATAAGGAAAGGATTGAGCACTCTTGGTACTACAGGGTTAAGTGCTCGTGTATTGTTCACAATGGGCTAAAAATTATTTTCAAGCGTCATAGGAAAAGTTCTGCAAAGGAACGAGCACTCGTGTACTTTTGGGTCGAGCACTCGTGTACTATTCATAGCTTTTGTCAGTGGTCCCAAAAAAAGGCAACAAGCGCTCGGTTTGGTCCCCACACAAGCGCTTGTGTACTATTCATTGATTGCCTAGTGTTCAGTGAAACGAGCATAACTTTTGCAATAGGTCTCAGAATTGCGAATGCGACCCCATTCCGGAATGCTCTTTCCAAGATGAATGTCATGGTATCTATCCCAATATTTTTGAGTGTCTTCTTGGGATTCAAAAATCCAAGATTCCCTCTTAAGATGGTATTCCCAATGCTTTCTCGTCCTGTAGGAATTATTCCTTAACCTTCACACCGTAATTGATTCCATACTCATTGGTTACCATGTACAAGTTGATTATTCAGTACTATAGGCATTGATACCTCTGTTGAAAGTTTGGTGCTATAGTAAATTTTTAAAGAGTCCAAGGTCTTACACTTTACCAAATGGGAGCAAATTCCTAGCACTATAATTAGAGTATACTTAACCCTAATTTATTTTTGGGTATTACACAGTGACTACAAGTAGGACGATCCTTTTTCAGAATTTGCTTGGGGTTTTGGTTAGTGTTTGATGAAACATGGAGTCTAGACACCAGAGCAACACTGTTTTGAAACAGATTGTGATTAACCGAAGCAGACTTAATCATTCTTTGCCTTTCTTCTTGAATGATTAAAGAAAAGACCTTATTCATTGTGGGAAGAGGATCAATGAGTAGAAGTTGACCACAAATGTGAGAATAAGAATCATTTAACCCCATAAAAAATTGCAGAATATAATCTCTATCCCGATTCTCCATAATTTTCTTGAATTCCACAAGAGCATTTACAACCACAAGTACATGCTGGAATTGATTCAAAATTAACTAACTCATCCTGAAGTCCTTTGAGAGTAGTATAGTAAGCATTGACAAAATTATTTCCTTGAGAGAAAGCAAAAATAGATTTCTTCAGTTCAAAAATACGAGCACCATTACCTTGTGAAAAACGTTCTTTCAAGTCTTTCCACATAGTTTCAGCATTGGTAATGTAGAGAATGCTAATGACATTCTCCTTTGTCACGGAGTTCATGATCCATGAAAGCACCATATTATTACATCGCATCCAAGAGCGAAAACTTGGATCAGCAACAGATGATAGTTGAGGCAGAGAACCATCAATGAATCCTAGCTTTTTCTTTGCTGTGAGAGCCATGATCATGGATTTACTCCAAGCTATGTAATTATGTCCATTCAATGGTTGAACAACCATATGTGAACCAGGACTATCTCCATGGTGGAGATAGAGAGAATTTGATGATAGATCATTAAAAATAGCAGCGAAATTGAGAGAAGATGAAGAAGAAACAAAGATTAGGGATAGCAGATTCCATGGCAAAGCCTTAAAAAAGCTCTGATACCATGTCAAGTGTATGAAGCAGAGAAAGGAAATTGGAAACAGAGAGTGAAGGAAAACAGAGAGTTCAGTCTTGTATATTTGTATTAACTAAAGTGAATCAATTACAAGTGAAGTGCTGTATATATACTGAGAAATGAAAACAGAATAACATATTGTAAACTAACAATCTCTTTACAACATAAACAGAAAAACTACCTCAACTAACTCCACTTGTCTAACTAAACATAATTGATTCTAAACTAACGCTTCCTTCATTTTATTCACTTGCTAACAACCCGAATCAACCCCTTAGATGTGCATCCATCTTCACCTATGAATTAATACTTACAATTCAGCTTAGGTGGAATCCTCTAATGCCTACACGCAATTCCAATAGTTTAACACCAAAGAAAGCCAAAGACTGATGCTTGCTTCAAGGTGGAACAACTATGATGGCAAGGTGACACAAATCATAGAAACGAAACTCATAAAATCAAGCCCTCAAATTCAAAATAACGCAACCCAAAAAACCCAATAAGTAATCCCAGCACCCGTTCGTACTTCCACCCTTAACTCCCCAAAATCAACCGAATATCAACAAAGTTATGTATTGGGTCTATAAAAGGAAACTTTAATCTTATGGGTGTTAAAGTAATGGTTAAGTGGTTAAATTTACCTATTCTCTTAAGCTTTTGGGAAAAGTGGTGATTTGCCAGAGGTCCTGGGATCGAATATTGATTCTGTCAATTCACCCCATTTAAATTAAATATTCCACGTATTGGGCTCTACCTATTAAAAAGGGAGTTTGAGGTTTTGAGCCCACACGTGAAGAGAAATGTTAACTTAATGGTTGAGTGATTAAATTCACATCTTCTTATCAGCTTAAGCTTTGGGGATAACTGGTAATTTTTCAATGAATATTACCAAAATTATAAATTTAGGCAACTACCACATCACCCTATGGTTCTTGAATCAAAACAATAGAAGATTTAAGAGAGAGAAAGAGAAAATGACGAGAGAGAGAGAGTCGAAGAGGGAGAGTGAGAGATGTCTTGATTTTCTCTAGATTTTTGAGAGCTTCGATAACGAGTTGATTATTTTCCTCTTCTGCTTTCGAAAATGCACCGCTTCCGAAACTACCCGACCCGACCCATCTACAATAAGAAATTAGCTTCCGAAAACTACCCGGCCCGATCTATAAACAAGAAAAAACGTTTTTTTTTTTTAATTGTCAAAGGCGGTGCGTTTCCTAGTTGAATTCTGATTTCCTAGTCCGTGTCAAACAAGTACTCTCTACTAATATATAAACAATGTCTGGCGTCCCCTTTGTTTGTCTATCAATCAGAATCAGAGACGTTTTAATTTCTCTGAAGAGCGAAGGTTTTTGGTGTTTAACGCCGATGGATGATACTTTTTTCCCAAATTGTGTCTTCCTTGCAAATCACTCTACGACATCAAGCTGCATGGCTCATGCTTCCCGGCGACGCTACTCATATGACGAAGAAGATGGCTTCAATTGATTTCCAAATAATAAATAAGTATCAACCAAATTGAGAGTTAGAATAACATGTCCTTAAAATCCTTGTACAAAATACACTGTTAAGATCTCAGGCTATCAAATCTCAAGATTTTGAGATCTCCACATTTCATGAACTTGAAATGCAATATTTTACATATAAAAAAAATGCAACATTTTGCGTTTATTTTTTTGAACATATCAAAATCATGGAGAAAATCTCGTTTATTACAACACCTAATTATAAAGTAATCTCTAACTCTAGTAGCGTTTTGTTACGCTCTAAACTTGTCAATGAAGAACAAATAAGAAGAAACTTTGGTAAAACACCCCGAATGACATTGCCCAAAGGCAACAAGCTAGCAAGATGAACATGGACAATGAACAAAATCATAAATCATCAATACCAAAATCAAACGCTTTAAATTCTTTTCAAATTTATGATTCGAATGGTTTCTATGAAGGGTTGTGAAGGAAGCTTCTGGTAGGTATTACACAGTAGACAAATACAGAGAGTTATGAGACACAGAGAATGGCTGGGTTTTCTACGTTTATAGTAAAAAACATGCAACTAACATTCATAAACACACCTACTAAAACTCTAAAAAGAAAAATTCATAGGAAATTCATGCTGGAAAGCGCTATGCATGCTCGACATAAGATAAAAGATCACCATGGGCTGGATCTTAAGGTTGTTCTCCGATTCACTTTCTTGGACCTCAAAGCCAATCCTAAACTAATGATTTTAATCTGAGATTGAGCTGGAAGTGGAATATCCAAATCTCTTTTAATTTTTTTTTTAATATAAGTTTAAAATATTAAATAAAATTTTAAACAAACAAATTTATAAAAATTTATTAATTAATTTTTCCCAATACAATTACAAAATAAATTCATTCAATTAAAATCAATTAAACTTACAAACCAAATTTAAACAAATACAAGTATACAATCAAATACTATTACAAATATAAATACAACACAATCAAATAAATTACAAATATAATAAATTAGGCTTCGTTTCACCAAGTTAGTTAAACCAACGGCTTCAAATAAATTAGCTTATTGTTTATTTTTGTAACTATTTATATTTATATATAGGCCTGCTTTAAGAATCAACAACTTCAAATTCTTCGGAAAAAAAAACCGGTAAACACGGTAAAATATATTAAGTTAATATATTACTCCATTGTATTATTTATTCAAATTCTCTTTACTTATAAAAATGTTATGGGAAGTTTGATAATAACACAAATTTAATTTGCCATGATAATTAAATAAGAAATCATATATATTAACTTAGGTGTTCAGGTTTTCAACAAAATAATATTGTACAGCAAAATAGAGAGTTATATTACAACACTTTTAAAACTTTGTAAATGCAAAGAACAATAAGAATTAATTATTTTTTATATATTTTAAGATGAGCTTGTGCGGACTTGAAATATATTTCCTATGAACCTATTATAGATTTGGAAGGATGTGTATCACTGATAGGGGTGGCAATTCGTGTTTGCATTTCAGGTTCGGGTCGTGTCAAAACCTAAATATGAGATTATATAGGTCAACCTTAATCCGATCAATTTAATTAAACTAGTCAAACCCTTAATTAAAAATGATGAACTAGCAAGGCATGATTTTATGTTTCACCTAAACAACTAAAGCATAAAATAGAAAAATAGAAACAATTTTGCATTATTAGCAACTTCACCAAATTTTACTCACCAAAATAACCAAAAATACATTTTTCTATATTTTAAATATTCACTTTTTTAGAGCACTCCAACAGCCTCACTATTTTAACAATCCACTTTCACTATTCCATTTAAATATTATTTTTCAAATATTTGTTTATTTTTTTTCTCTAATTATTAAAGAATGAGAGAGAAATGGAAAAGAAAATTGGGGAGAGAAACTATTTTTTTTATTCAATTAGTGAGTGAAACAGTATTGTTCACTCACTATCTTTTTCCATCAAAATAGTGAGGCTACAGGGGAGCATTTTAAGACTTTTTCACTAAATTGTCTCACCAAAATAACCAAAAAATGGTTTTAGTAAGGCTGTTAATAGTGGTCTTTAATAGTTTTAGTAATTAGAGCACATTTACAAAAGTACCCTTTTTGGTAATCTATTGAGTGACATTATTCTGCGGCCAAAGCAGGTAGAGAGAGATCGATCATAAGCCTCCCGCCTCTCTCACAAAGTTCTTTTCTTTCATTGTTTTTTTAAACCTCCTCTCTTAAAGCTATAATGGTCAAGTCTACATACTTCCATCAAACTATCACCTAATTGACAATATCCCTTTAAACTTTCGATTATAACAATATCTCCCAAGGTTAGCAAAAAGATAAAAATGTCCCTATATATTTTCAATAAGACAAAAATACCCTATAAATTCAAAAAAAAAAAAGGGAAATTTTAATTAAAAAATGATTTTTTTAAAACGAAAATTTTTAATTTTTTATAAAAAACGAAAATTTATTTTTTTAATCGATTTTTTTTAACTGAAATTTTTATTTATAAGAAAAAACTAAAATTTTCAATTTTCATTTAAAAAAAAAATCGACTTTTCTTATAAAAAGGATTTTTTTTAAAAAAAAGTTTATATTTGACCACCCCTTGGATTTTATTTTATTTTTTAGTTTTAGTTTTTTTTTTTTTTTCTAGAAGTTTTACTATATATATATGTTTTTAATTTTATTGAGGGTAGTTTCGTCATTAGGGAGAACATTGACAATATTTTAGTAGTTTGAAAGGATATTGTGAATTTCTTGGGCTTTGTTCAGATCCATAACATTGGGCCGGGAGCAGGCCCAACTGAGACCGAGAATAGTTTTCGGGTCGGGTAGTTTTCTGAAGCTAAAGGCGGTGCGCTCTCCAACTTGAACTTTGATTTCCTACTTCCTAGTCCGCGTAGAACAAGGTTTCTCTCTACTATATAAACACTATACTCGGGTTGCCCTTTGCTTTGTCTTGTTTTAATTTTCTCAAAACAACAGAGTCAGAGAGCGAAGGTTTTTGTTGACGCGATGGTGGACGCTTTTTTCCAGATGGTGTCTTCCTTGCCTATTACTCCACAGCATCGAGCTGCATGGCTCATGCTTCCAGTTCCCGGCGACGAAGAAGACGACGCTACTCACACCCGTTGCTTCCTCAACCTCGCAGAGAAAAAGCTTTACAAGATCAAGAACGTATTCGAGCCGTTCCTTGACGCTTGGTGCGTCGGCTCCTCTCACGGCTGTCTCATTCTTTTGGATGAAAAAGCAAACCCACATCTCTTTAATCCCTTCTCCAACGCCACAATTCAACTCCCATCTTTTCCTGCTCAACTCAAACCAGCCGTCCCCGAAGTCTAC
Organism: Corylus avellana; assembly: GCF_901000735.1. Classification (NCBI taxonomy): domain Eukaryota; kingdom Viridiplantae; phylum Streptophyta; class Magnoliopsida; order Fagales; family Betulaceae; genus Corylus; species Corylus avellana. Next base: position 25,553,658 of record NC_081547.1, read on the forward strand.
TTCGTCGAACACTTGCGGAAGAACTTTATTTCCAAAGCTGTTTTTTTGTTGGACGAAGACAACAAATCTGCCGTGGTGGTAGTAATCTACGGAACCCCATCAAAGCTTGCGTTTTGTAACGATGTCGACAACACTTGGAGCGACCTCGGTGGCACTGGCACGCGTGGAGAAGAGTATTCTGATATCATCTGCTACAACAATCTGCTTTATGCTTTGACAGACTCTGGCTCCGTCCAAGTGTGGGATTTTCGCAGCGGCACTCCCAAACAAATCATGAATTTCAGGCCTTCTGGGCGGTCAACTGTAAACGTCGACATGGAAAACTTCCCACGAGACAAGTTTTCGAATCGGTTTTACTTGGTGGAATCGTCGGGAGATCTTCTGCTTGTGAATCGGGTTTTCGGCAACTTTGTTAACTCAGAGGGTGTAGCGATTGATGAGGCCGGGCTTCTTGATACAGAGGATACTCATCCTCTGGTTTGTCCGTACAGAACAAAGCAATTCCACGTCTATAAATTAGACGGCATTCGCAACACATGGGAGAAGGTGGAGTCTTTACCCGACCGAGCAATGTTTTTGGGCGGAAATCATTCTCTGTCGCTGTCTACTTGGGATCTTCATGAGGGTTGTGAATCCAATACCATCTACTTCACCGATGATAATTGGGATCAGATGAATGAGGATTACTTGTATGGCGGGCATGATCTGGGCCAATTCAACTTGGCATCAGGAAATTTACAAACAGGCGTTCAGTGCTGCTGCCTCTACTCTGAGAGGATGGATCCGCCACCCTTTTGGATTATTCCATGACAAAACAATGCTCGGCCCCTTTTTTTAATTTTCTATTTTCTGTAGATAGTCTTTGGTGCATGGGAACTGTAGTTTTCTTTTGTAATTCTTCCTCGCAGTTTCTGTTGTACTGACTTTTTGATCCATTCAAGCAGTCAATGAATGCTCTGTATTGAGTTTACTGAAATTGAATTTGAAGAATGCAAATTATTGGTTGCCATATCAAGATATAGTAAATATAAGACTTACAAACGAAGAAAAATATGGTAAAATAGGGAAGTGGCATGCAAGCAATTAAAACAAAATTGCAGATGGTTTCAATTACACTGCATTACTTCAAGAAGATTGACAACTTATTCTAAACTACATAAATTGCAGAAGTGGTTTCCTGAGTGTAGAGTGCTTAGCTTGTTCAGAAGGCAGAGAGAAGGGATTAACAATAAATGAAACAATAGCCTTATTTTTTCTTTCATTTTAGAGTACGAAATTCAGTCTAGCAATTCACCATTGTCATGGTGTTCTCCTCCATTCACAAGTGGTGCTATTGATGCTGCCGATGCTTTTGAATTACTGCTGGGCTTCGATGCTTTTGGATCATAGGGCTTGGTCTTTAGTTTGAAAGCAAACTTTTTCAAGATTGCGTTCCAACCCCCCTTTGTTTTCACCAGCTTCTCGATCTCTTGTTTCATGCCGAAGCATTCTTTCTCAAGCTCAGAAACGCGTTCCCTCATGTCATCAACTGCTACAAGTTGGTTTCCTGTGGCGCCTGCTTGGGCAGAGACATTGTTTCTGGCCAGAGCAAGATTCCCACTGGGATTTTGTGAGTTCTCAAGGTTGTCGGAGACAAAGACCCAACCAGCAACAGAGGTGCGGAGCCGAAGTTGTTCAAAGAATAATACTTGGACAATGACACGAAGTGGCAACCTCTCGTTCTGGGCTGCATGGGTGCTGGCTTCCAAGGAGAGCTTCTGGCAGTTCATGAGCCTGCAGATTTGTTCCCTTTCAGAGTCTGTTAGCCAGGGATGAGCCTGAAAGATAAGAAAGACAAGAAGTTATCTGGAGCGTAATATTGGAAAGCGAACTACCTCTTGTAGAATTCAGAGTGATTGTCTTGAGTGATTTAAAATTTTTTTTGGAGCATAGCAATGTATTAGTTCCATCGTGAAAGCAAGTATCATTTCCACTTTAAGTAAAAGAAATTGCTTGCAACGGAAGTTTAATGCCCAAGCACCATATTTCATTGCTGCTTCTCTAAACCAAAAGCAAAACGGTAACAGAAAAAAATAATAAAGAAGTCAATCTTATGGCAGTTAAAAAAGATGATTCTCTTTGCTTAGAACCAAAAAAGAAAAAGAAAAAGGATGCTTCTCCTTTTAAGACAATTCCAAAAATATACTAGAATTGAGTGTTTATCATGGTATGAATAAATCTCAAAACAAGCACTCTAAAATGAATAATTTCAAACTTGTGAGCAGATTGAAGAAGAAAAAAGCGACAGGTAAAACCATTCATATGGCAATAATGCTCCATTGTTAAACTAAGTAATCAGAAAACATGTAATCTTCAAACAAGATGCCCAGAATCAAATCATTTTTGCAAGTAAATCATCAATGAGAGGAAGCACATTTGAAAATTCGTTTGTACCTTGAGGAATATATCAATTGCACGGTAAATTCCATCATCTAATGGCCTGGCATAATCTGGGATAACAGCGGCAAGAGACTGAAATTTCGGTGACTTCAAGTTAACATCAGGTGCCACCTCGGCTAGATAACCATCCACCAGATTAGCCACCATTGTCATGGGGGTTAGTGAATGGCAACCTCCCATCAACTGCCCCTCATACACTATAGAATTAGAAGTAGAATCAACAGAATCATGATCCGCGAGCATGAAGTGATCAAGAATCCGCTGAATGCAGTCAATATCATAAAGGGTCTCCACTGAGTACCCCATGTTTGGTATCAGAAGATCTTCAAGAGCTGCTTGATCCAACTGAGCACCAACCCTTTTCTCTAAATTCTCAAGACATGATGGGCTAGCATGTAAAATCATTGCTGTTCGCAAAAGCCTAAGCAGGTAGTTGGTTGGTGTCACACCCTTTTGGTTGGGTAGTAACTCCTCTATTTCTTCAAGGAGACTCCTTTGATCTACATCAGATAGGGCAGAAATAGTTGATCCTGGGGCAACAGAGTTTCCAGTCTGAAAGCTTGATTGCCTACCCAACAAGGGGAGATGCCTCTTTGCGTAGTAGACAACAGACCCGGAAATTCTCTCTGGCTTCATGCCTCTTGATCCAACAGCCAAAATCAGTCTTTTATACAGAGGCAATCTCAGAAAGGACACATCTTCATACCACCAATCTTCACTGACAGTATGTGGCTTAGCTGTTGTGCATATTCCATTCCAAATTACAGATCCATCTGGGCCTTCCAGAGCGCTGCGTCCTGACATGGGCCAACTAAACAAACTTGGATCTGCACAAGCTTTCACTGCCAAAGAATTAATGCATCTTGAAACAATATGAACTTCCTCTGCATGTGGGAGAACCTCCTCACAGGTCTCAAGAGCTTTAATCGAGTCCGTCCAGTAACCAAAAATTTCATTTAGAAAACTTTCTGTTTGGGCGATGAGATTTCCCTCTCCATAGTCTTCAGTCATCTCAAGATACTCAGCTGCACACCTAAGATTGACTACATTGAGTGCAGTGAGCTCTATTCTAACACCATAACAGAACTTGGCTACAAGCAGAAAGGTTTTGGCTCCTCCAGGGATGTCATGGAGCTGCAAAACACACTTCTCATCCTCGCCAGAAAGCTCTCCAATAACGTTTTCTAATACTCCACTTCTGGACAGCAAGGGGAACTGCCGGACATGCCAAGAAGGGAGAAAATGCAGTTTGATGGGTAAAAAAGAAATAACAGCTGAAGTCAAGAAATATCCCAGAACACCAAAGATATGCAAACAAGTCAATGTCTACTAAAGACTTAACAAGCAAGGCCAGTTTTTTTACTTCCCAAAAGGCAAGACTATAAAACAAGGCAATGATATCACCATTGAATAAATAATAATAATAATAAACAAAAGAAGGTAAATAACAAGACATAGAGCTGCATGATCATAAAATTTCATACATTCCCAATTACAAGTCTAAAAGAGAAGTCCCATTATTAAGCTCCCATTCAATGCACGTTATTTTATCACAAATAGTATACTTGCCAAAATTTCCTCAGAGCTCTGTCTCTTTGCCTCTCTCTCTGAGTAATGCAAAATTTGAAATTAAAAATATTGAACATTTAAACGCAAACAAGATTAAATCTCAGATTATGAGAACCGGCTACGTTTATTTGTTTCTAGCTGTCCATCTCATTAAATTTTTTTATTATGACGAAGAAAACCCCAAGGAAGGGCCACTTCGTGTACCCATCCCAAAAAGATAAACTCCAAACCCATGTAACACACCCCCACTACACCGATCGGTTAAATCTGATTTTTGCCATAGTGTGGCCTCAAAGAATTGTTTGCACCCAAGGGAATTCAACCTTAGACCTGATGGTTATGCCACCAAAGTCAAAGGCCATCACCACTTGAGCTGTACATCTCATACATGGGGAACCTCAAGGCACAAAACATGCTGCCAAAGGGATCAGAGACTTAAGGTTGCACATTAAGGTGCTTCTTCAAGCCTCATCTCGGTGTAAGTTTTAATGCAAGCCTTGCATGCCTCTTAAACCATGGTTGTCAAGATACATGTATATCGTAAATAATATCAAATCAAGGCTTGCCCGGGAAAAAGAAAAAAAAGAAAAAGAAAAGGCAGAGTAAAGAATTAGCCAAGTAAAATATACCTTGTGGAGATGGAAGGTCCTCTCTCCAACTTCAATGATGACGTCGGTAGGAAGCCCAGTTGAGCAAATCCTGCAAGAGAGCATTTGGCTTAAGAGAAATCTAGCAGAGGAAACAAAATAGCACTCAAAGAGATGTAGTCAGCACAACAGTGGTTGCAAAATCAGCTTTAAATAACAATTCAGAACCAGGAACCATGCTTGTAAGATAATAGCAAGGTGAGTGTAGATTCAGATGACATGCAGACAATAATGAAATCGGCAAATGTTCTTTTATCCATTTTCCTTCTAGTCATAGCAGGAATTACTGTAGGACCATTGCAAGGCAAGTGTAGATTTAGTTGACATACAAACATACCAGTGATTTCTTTAATCAACTTTTCGTTCTAGTCATTGCAGGAAGCATTACAAACACATTTCTTTTATTTATTCGAAGGAATTCTTTTAGCAATTTCATCTCACTTTCTCCTCTTAAATCTGTTTTTAACACTAAATGCTACGACTAGACTAATCCTCTCCCGATATTGACATTTTAATTTACCAAATCTAGTTTAAGCCGAAGCAGTGCCACATTCCAATTATTTGAGGTTAAAAGAACTTGGATTTCATTATATAACTTCAAAACCCACCCACTACGAATAAATCCATGAAGTTCAATATAAGCACAGCAATTTAAACTTCTCTCCACCAACCCAATGATCTCCCTTTCAGCCTTACTCATCCTTTCAAACCCTTACACTCATAGAAACACATCACTTCTCACGCATTCATCACTTGTGCTAGCCCTCTTCCATACAGGTAATCACCCAATTATCCTGAATATTAGAAATCGAATATTTCATGTTATTGGTTAATCAATAAAAGCGAATTATCTCTTCCCTGTATAATTTTTTTTGTTATGTAGCATTACAGCATTCACATTATTGGATGCATCCAACCAATCCCAAAAGTTTTGAGTTCATAGTGCAAAACAAAAAGAACCCATCACGTAACATCCAATCTTATCACAAACCCAGATTGTAGAATTTCCATTTAAACAAATTACAATCACCTTTGTAAAACAAATTGCAATTATAAGATCATAAATGGAAAAACAACAATACATGTAACATATTGATAGTAGGCTAGGGAAGAAATGACTGACCAGGTTTGGCCATCAAGGTGAAAGACTTCAGATTTGGACCCCACCTTCATGCACGCCATGTGTCACTCAATAGAGTTAGCTACGTCGAAAAGAGTTGCAGTACTATAACAAAGAAAATCGGTGAATAACAATGGCAATAGTGATGAAATGGGTAGTGAACTGAAACGGCTTTTTCTCACCCTATACCTTCCTCTGTGGAATCTTTCAGCTTTCTGGGTATATGGAGAGAGAGCGAGAGTGCGTAAATTGTCCCGAGTCTAAAGGGGAAAATCTAGGAGAAAAATCAGTCGATGATGTTACACGAAAAGGCAGTGTTTGGGAGGTTTTGAGTTGAAGCACTTGGTCAATTTAATATTTTTTACGTTGAGATTATCACACAACTGTACGTATTTAATAATTGTATCGTTGAAATTCTTATATATATATATATATATAGAGAGAGAGAGAGAGAGAGAGAGAGAGTTAATATTTGCATACCATTAGAAAAAGGATTTTTTATCCTTGAATCATGTATAAAATTTCAATTTTGTCCTATTGTTAATATAGTATATATTTTTAATGCACTTGTTTATATAATACTTACATGACACATTAAGACATATATACTATATCACAAAACCAAAACATATTGAGAGACATGACATGCATATTAGAATCAGAATGTTTCCTATTTATTTTACTAATGTTTTGAACATTAAACTCATGTGTTTCTATTTTATTTTATTGTCTAACATGTTATTTCACCATTAACCCGCGATGCAATGCACAACTTGACTATTCATCTTCCAAATTTAGGTTGACGTATAATTTAAAGTTTAAAGTTGAAAATCATATTTTGATATTTAAAAAATAAAAAAGGAAACCACATTTATAATAATCCCCTCTAACTATCGTTAAGCCTAGATAAATAATAATAAAATAAATAAATAATAAAATCAGTACCTTTAAGCCTATGTTGAGCCCAATAGTTGAGCCCAAAAAGCTATAGATGCCCAATTGCCTCACAAAAGGCCCAAACTTAATAACACGCCAAGCCTCAACATATACACATCAGTCTTCGACTCTGAGAGTTCGTCAACAGCGAAGAAGAAGAGCACCTCCATCACCATGGAAGCTCATCTCAGAGTCCGAGCAGCGTTACTTCTCTCAGTCTTAGCGCTTCTCTCACTGCTTGCCAGATCCTCCTCTCAGGAGATTCAGATCGTCAACGCTGAGCGCAGAGTAAGCTTGAAACTTCTCCAATTTCCCTTGCCAATTCGCAAAAATTATTCGGAGATTCTGAAATTTATAATTAGGGTTTTGATTTATTCTTCTTAGCCATTTCTCTGGTTTGGAATATTTATCTTTCTTTTATTAAGATTTAAGCTACGTTTGGTTCCCTATAAAATGTAGAGAAGATAAGAAATGCGTGCTACTGCAAATTGTAAGAACAGAAAACAGAAAATAAAGAAGGAAACCCGTATTTCGGGTTCTAATTTGTATGTTTTGAATTTAGTTTCTTTGTTATTGGAAAACGGTAAGTTCATCATGATTTGAGCCTAAGTTTTTTTAATCTGTCCTGGTTGATCACCGTATTCCATTGTTACTGTGATACATTTTGTTTATTTGGACAATTCTTTGTGTATTCATGTTGTGTTTGGTCTTCCCGAAAATGTAGGATAGAAAAATGCAAATATTAATGGTGACTACTTTTGTTAGACATAATTCAAAACATAAACTCGCTATGTTCGTGCTAAACAGGAGCTGAGATTAGGGACAGATGCACGGATTTTTTTCCATTGGGTGGCTAACTTGAATAGGAGAAACAATTCCATTGAGTTGCTGTTGGTCAATGGCTCTGTTTCTTCGGTTCAAACTTGAGATTAGGAAACACATTGTGTATTTCTATGATAGTTTGTTTTCCAAACAGTTTAGTTGGCAGCCCAGGTTGGACTGCCTTCCTTTTGATTCCATAGAGGAGGAGTAGGCCTCTTGGTTGGAGGAGCCATTTGAAGAGAGTGAGGTGCTTCCGATGGTGAAAGGTATGAACAGTGATAACCCTGATGGTTTTCCCATGGCTTTTTTCCAAGCTTGCTAGGAAGTGATCAAAGTAGATATTATGGGAGTGTTCCATGATTTTCACTCCATAAGTAAGTTTAAGAAAAGTCTTAAAGCCACGTTCATTGTTCTCATTCGAAGAACTCAGGAGCTATCAATGTTAAAGATTTTCGACCTATCAGTATGGTGAGTGGGGTTTACAAGATTGTTGCTATCTTTAGTCATAATGGTTTTACTTGGGTAATGCCTAGGAGAGTGGTTGACCTGTTTGCTTATTGTAGAGGGTTGCGTGGCAATCCCTAGAATGCAGTAGTGGTGTATTTGGAGGGAAATAAATAATAGGAGTTTTGAAGACCATGAGAAGACGATGGCAGATTTAAAGTCCTTTTTTAATGCTCTTTTTCACTGGGCAGCTGCTTTAGACTTTCTTTATGTGCTTTATTTTCATGATTTTTTAACCGTCTTTTTCTTTCCGGTTAGGTGTTCCTCTTGTATACTTCTATGTACATGAGTGCGCCTTTTGCACTGTTTAATGATATTTCGATTACTTGCAAAAAGAAAAAGGTAAAAACAGGAGATGTGAAGCAAAAGCGATAAAATAAGAAATCTATATGAATTCTTTACCCTCCATTTTGTTTGAAATCTAAGGAAGGCTATATATTTGTTGATTATATCTGTAAAGGTTCATTTATAACGTTATTCTCAATTTATATTCTATTCCTGATATAGTTAATCATAACATTTTCATTGCAACGTTGGATATTGGATATTATTCCAAGTAAAAGGAGTGATTTTCTTCCTCATATTAATTGTGTTGATATATCAATCTATGGGGGTAATTTTCTGAGTGATTTGCTGTTTAGATTTTCTTCGATTTCCTGAGCTCTGAATGCTCCTTTTTCTATTATTGCCATTACTAATTTGCTGATCATGCTTGCAGATTGACTTGACATCTCACATTGTTAAGGTTTTCCTAACCTTGAAGGTATTTCTTTCTAATGCTTCTCTGATTGAATTTACCATTTGACTATTTGCAATTTGTAATAACATGGCATTAGTGTCTAAAAGGTCTTTTTGAGATGTTGAAATCCTATTTAAGGGTTATAAAATGGGGGCCCTGGTTTTATGTACATGTCTTTGTCATGGTTTATATGGTTTGCAAATTGAAACGGTCATTTTACATATATATATATTTTGGGCCTATATCAAACTTTCTCATGATAACTCGAATTATAATATAGGTATATTACAAACTACCCCTTATGATTAGTGGCAATTCCATCCAAATTGACTGATTCTCCACATGAAGCATATGTATTGGATGAAATATGCAATTTAATCCTCAGCTAGCCCTTAGAATAGGCGGGAACTTAGTTGTTTCTTTCCAAATTCAAGAATAAAATTGTTCATCTACCTTTTTCATGAAGTTTTAAGTCTCATTGAGGGCCAACTGAAGACTAAATTTCATTTTTTAAGCGGCACATGCGGATTCCATGAATTTGCAAGTTGGAGTAGAATATATGACATTTTCATTTTACTCTAAAGCACAGGAAAGTTTAGTTATGGTTTCCAAAAGACAAACAGGTAATACGTAAATACGCTTAACCACAATGAGATACTTTGTAATGCCTTTGCGATTTCAAAAACGCAATTTTTAAAATCGCGCTTATTTAAACCGCAATCCCAAACAAACCACTTAAAGGATTTTTTCCTCTATTTGTATTGAGAAAACAAATAAAGGTTAAGCTATATATATATTTGCAAACCTCATGGTTTGGGAGCTCTTCTGTGATTTTCTCTACCAACTAAATCCCATAAATCCTATGTTTCATATATTCTAGTGCTTTTCTTTTTTCATTAAACCCCACTGTAAGGGTCTTCCACTGGAGCTGCTTGTAAAGGTTGGATACCTGATCTGCCTGGCCGCTCCCAACTGAAACCGACCAAATTCAGTCAGTTTCGCCAGGGTCAGGTAAAAACTAGAGGTTCAAACATACATTTGGGTCAGAAGTCAATTTTAGGGGGTAGGTTTTCCAACCCCTGTCTGACCTCCCTCAATATATATAGTTTTTTTAGGTATTAAACCCTAGCAGCCAACCCTCAGTTCCCCTTAGACCGAAAAAAGAAAGAAAAAAAAAAACGGATGTTATTAGTCAGAATCTTGAAATGATAGTCTCAGTGAGAGTTGATATTTTAGTCATTGAAAATATTTCACATTGCTATATAGCCTATGTTTCATGCTAGAAATTGCAAATATTTTGCTCTATATATCTGACTCATGGTTTCCTTTCAGGTTGAAAATATTGGGGCATCCCCTGCTTCAGAAATACTTCTTGCATTTCCTCCCACACAAGTCGATCATCTAGCACTTGTGAAAGCTCAAGCAACTGTTGGAAAACGGAAGAAGAAAAGTTATTTGCCCCTTGATGTAAACCCAACTGAGCTACCTGATGCACCAAATGGAACCAAGCATTTCTCAATATCTTTGCTCAATCCATTAAGCACTGGGGAAAGTGCAACACTGGAAGTGCTTTACATATTGACACATTCTCTAGAACCTTTTCCAGCAGAAATAAGTCAATCAGAGTCTCAGTTGGTCTATTATCGTGATAGTGCAATAATATTATCACCATATCATATTAAGCAACAAACGACTTTTTTTAAGACTCCAAGTACTAAATTGGAATCATTCACAAAAGTGGAACCGACCAACCGTGCTGGTACAGACCTAAAGTATGGACCATATGAAAATCATCCTCCATATTCGTTTTCGCCCATAATTGTTCATTTTGAGAATAACAATCCATTTGCCGTTGTTGAGGAGCTAGTCCGTGAAGTGGAAATATCTCATTGGGGAAGTCTTCAGATCACAGAGCATTACAAATTGAAGCATGCTGGTGCTCGACACAAAGGCGTGTTTTCGAGGTAGGGTTATTGCTCTGACACATATCTTTGTTGTAGTCTTTTGGAATTTTGTGCAAATGTTTTGTCCTTTATCACTATCATTTGGCTATGATTTTGCAACTTAAGTTTTTGAACTCTCATTCAGAATATTATATTAATTGAGAGAATGTCGTAGTAATATGTTTATACTTATCTTTGTTGACAATTTTTCCTAGAATTTTTTTTCCTTTTCTTTTGCTTTTTCAATCTTTTGTTTGGTAGCTCCTATAAAAGATGGACATTTCCTTTATATATATATATTTCTTCTCTTGGTCATTGTTTCATTCGAATTGTTCATACTTTTGAAGTTTCCTTTTGGTAGGGTTGAATATCAATCTAAGCCATCTTTCAGCGGGGTGCCATCATTCAAAAATCTTCTAGCAAGACTACCCCCTAGGGTTCACTCTGTATACTATCGAGATGAAATAGGGAATATCTCAACATCACATTTGCGTACTGATCCCTGGAAGGTAATGTGTGATCTCTTAACTTATAGTTCTATTCTAGAAGATTATTTGTATTACTTGTCTAAAGAATGCGTGCAACAGATAGTTTATTCTCTTTATTGATTAAATGTTAGGATAAAACGTACCTACATCATTCGTGATTTAATACAATTCTATTAATGCTCCCTTGGTTTCCAATTCTTCTAATCACACTGGCTGAGGTATCCAATTGGAAAACCCAACATCCCAGCATTTCCTATTGAAATCATTAAGGAGTTGATGAAAGTAGTTGATTAGAACAATTGGATATCATAAGAAACGTGATTCAAAAAATTAAATGCCCATGGGGTATCAATGGAACTACATCAAACCACAAGAGTTGTAATTGTTTTTTTACCATAGAGTTTACCTAATTGTAAATGTTTGATTAGAAAGGAAGTTGGAAGCTATATGGTTTATTTCTAATTTAAACTAAAGGGTCTGTCTTTTGAGTAGCAAAAGTTGTATTGGAAATTTGGAAATTTTGAGAACCGCGAGAGGACTTTGGTGGAAATTAAGTCTTTATTTTTCAACACTTTATATCTTTGGACAACTATTTATGGTACTCCTTTGGTGATTCGTTATCATGATTTTCTTGTTCTTTTTTCCCCTACTAGTTAGGAGGCATCTCTTTTATACTTCCTGTATACATGGGGCGTCTTATGGCTTTAATAATGTCTCTATTACTTATAAAAAAAAAAAAGTAGCAAAAGTTGTATATCATAATTTTAGTCATATTGCCTCAAAATCAATCTTATCTTCATCAAGTTGTCTAATATTCCTTGTCCACTTTGGTCTTTTTGAGAGAATTGAATTGTACGTGGATAGGTAATCCAATCAATTGTTGCTTTTAGGGTAGCATGCAGCATTTTTGTAACCTGCTATGACTTCTTTGATCAACTTATATTCGTCTGCCTTCACTATTGAAAGTTTGACATGATAAGAATTGCAACTGAAGGCTTGCCAGAGTTTTCTGATGGTGTATTTCCATCTTCTTGATATGTTGGTCATATTTCAACTGGATAAGTGATATATTGGTAAAAAAAAAATTGAAGATCACTTGAGGAAAGAGGAAAGCAATGTAGAAAAAAAATATATCTATGTAAAGCTCACCAAAAAAAAAAAAAAAGGAAGTAAAATGTTTTTTCACATGTTGTGACTATACTTGTTCTTTACAGTCAGAACTTGAAATTGAACCACGGTATCCTTTATTCGGAGGTTGGAAGGCTTCATTTGTCGTTGGATATGGACTTCCATTGCAAGACTTCGTTTTCGAGTCACCTGATGGCAGGCGATACCTCAACTTCAGTTTTGGATGTCCTCTTGTGGAGACAGTGGTAGACAAGTTGACCATCAAAGTGGGTTTAGTAACTTGAGATTGCATTTACATTGTTATTGTCATATTTTTTGCATATATTGCTTCAAGGCTAATGTTCAAAATCTGGATGATAAATTTACAAAGTCCTACATTTCAGGTTGTGCTACCAGAGGGATCAAAAGACCCTTCTGCTGTGGTTCCTTGCTCAGTGGAGCAGCGTTTGGAGGTAACCCAACTTATCAATTCACACACAAAACACATTGGTGCAGAAACTCTCAACAGTGTGTCAACTCTTTTTCATCACGACATACATATGTATTTGATTCTATTACATTGACCATTTTGTAATAGGAGCACTGAGAATAAATTTTGTTTCCAAAGTACCTAAATTCTAGAATATTTTATTTTTAATTAATAATCTTTGAGCACTGTGTCATTTTAGGCTGTATGCTGTTAACACATTTGTTGTTGCTATATAAAGGCAATTATTAGCAGAATTTACAGCATCAGAAATTTATATACCACATCAAATAAGATCTATTTACATTTGGATATTTGCAGACCAAATATTCCTACCTTGACATCGTTGGGAGGACGGTGGTGGTTCTGGAAAAGAACAATGTAGTTCCTGAGCACAACTCTCCATTCCAGGTGATTTTGCAAACACATTATATAGACTCGTTTGAAATATGTTCTATCAAGTCGCAAGAATAAATTGGTTGAAGCAGTATTCAACTAAACTAAATCTCCCAAAGTTAGGAATTTGGACTCTGCATGTGCAGCCAAGCTAATGAACTTCGTTTGAATGTATTCATGACTTCTAAAATAACTGAAATTAGGAAACTTTCAAATAAGACATGATCAAGTACCAACTGACCAACCTCAATCTGGTATCATAATTGCTTAGTTCTCTTTTTTTTTTTTTGTGGGGGGGGGGTGTTAGCAGAGAAGAGAGAAGTACTGACCTCTCTTCAAATATGTTATGATTCTGATGCATCGAATTTTATGTTGTCAAGAATAATCATTTGACCGTTTAAAAATCATCAAGATACTATTGAAGTAGTTAAGAAAAGATATTTATAAACAAGACCCATGAAAATTATTAAAAATAAATGTATTCACGCAATGCATGTGTCATTTGGAAATTGACGAAGCTTTGCTCTAAATAAATCATGTGTTGTTTTTTCTTTTGCTGGGATATGTAACACTGAAAAAAAAAATATAAAAATAAAAACTAAAAAACAGCAAATTTCTAAACATGTTACCATATCCTGCTCAATACTTTATGCAAAATTTGGTGCAAATTGTAGCTGATGGCCCTTCATTCTGTTCCTTTTTTTATACCCCTTTTGATGTCTGCAAAATTTTGAGAATTAAGGATTGTATAAAGGCCGAGTTGGTCGGTACTTTTCATTGGTAAATTGTTAGCTGATAATATGCCAGGACTAGACTATCAGCCCAAAAAACTTAAAATATAGATCAGTTATGCTCTACAATAATAGATTACTGTTCCAGTGTTCCCTATTATGGAGATACCCTTTTTGCATCCTTTTGATATTAGTATGTTTTCTAGTGGATATTATTCATCCGAACAGGAAATTTGTTTGTAGTGGATATTAACCATTTTTCTTGTCTCTTATTTCTCCCACTTTTTTCAGGTTTACTACAACTTCAACCCAATTTTCATGCTTGCCGAGCCATTAATGTTGGCATCCGTGTTTTTCTTATTATTCACCGCTTCTGTGGCTTACCTACACGTTGATCCTTCCATACGCAAGTGATCATTAGAATTGTCAAAGGTAATTGTTTATACAACTTGGTAGTGTTATATTTACATATGAAAGTTTTATTATTGAAACTACTTCGCTTTCTTCTGTAGCTTGAATGGCGAACCACTTCCAACTTGGTTAGCATACGGTGACAGAGCCTAATTGGAAGGAGATCAGAGTGTTGTAAGTGAACGTTGGAAACCATAGCATTAGAAATTTAGAAATTTCGTTCTTTGCGCTTTGTTGCCTTTCATCGACTATAGGTTTTGCATTCGGAAATTTTGTTGCTTGTGCATCGTTCCCATAACAGGCTAACTTATGCCCCTAGCCAATGGGCGAGTATTGGATTGTTGTCCTGATTTAAGAAATATAAGGATTCAAAGTTCTTTGAAGAGAAGAAAATGTGTTGTCAGCTCTCTTTTTTCTTGCTGGAAATCTAGTATGGCCGGGACTCCTTTTTCCTGGTGGGCGAGAATATAAATAAGAAAAAGAAGGCAGCAAGCCACATGTGCCTGTGTTGGTGATAATTTCCACATGCGACCTTTAATCCTTTCCACCTTCTTCTTGACCAGAGGCTCTGGAGAGGAAATGGTCCAGGGCTTGTGGTGGGTTGTCTGAATATGATATTCTCCATCTCAAGTGAAATATTTCGCAGTTTAGATTTTGTTTTTGTTTTGTTGCATTTAACGGTATATATGGTGTCATATTATTTAAAATTTTAAATAACATGACAACATATTTATCGTGTACACTGTGCAGTGTGGCAGAACTAGGATTTTAAGTGGGGAGAGTGGGGCAAAACAAAAAAGATTACTTTTTTTGGGGGGAGGGGGGAAATTTATTTTTGAAGGTTCTATAAAAGTCTTAAAAAATGTGAACACACTCTCGTAATTCCGTCCCTGGCTATACACGGCAATATGTATATAAAATTTAATTTATACCATAAAATGGTTCATATTCTTTGGGGAAACGAAGAATGAATAATATATATATATATATAAAGGATATTTTGTTTTGTCGATGTTTTAGCATGTGAGCCACGTGTCTCTTTGTGGGACGTTGGTTTAAATCCTATTATGTCATCATCTATTTTGTTGTCAATGCCCTGCCATCCCCAGCACAACTATTGTCATCAAATTATTGTCATCCTTGTAATTACCAACTATAAACATGGCAAGTCAACATCCATGCCATGCTCCCCGTTGCTCCATTATCTTTCCTGTTTTCTTGATAATTAATTCCATCATTGCACTTATTTCATCCCTACCTTCACCAAAAACGATCATTCAAATTATACCAATTCAAATGGAGTGAGAAAAAGAGAAGGCCCAATCATGTTACCAACTCGCCCAGCAAGTTTTCTTGTATTTTTAGCTCTTAACTTGTTTGCTGCTCATAAAAATATGTGATTTCGATTACATCTTTTTGGGATTATCTGCCAGTATTGGCTTTCATTAATAAATTGTTTAATAGCGCGTATTTGTTAACTGCATTTTAAAATCTTAGTTTTTTCAAATCACGCGTATTAAAACCGCTAAATCAAACAACACAATTCGGGTAAAAGTTGAAAAGGTAATGGTTTATTTCACAACTAATTAAACTTACTAGATAAATGATATGATTAGGTGGCACTTAGACTTAGGTTTAAAGAGATCTTGAGTAAAAACAGAGAGCTGTTAAAATAAAAATCACACCAATTTCAAGATATCATTCGGCCAACACCATGTAATTAATTTATAGTTGTTTCATCATTTGCCCCCAGCTGGCCAATTGATCGATATGGAATTCTTTCATCATTTGGGGTCAAGAAAATGGTACTAATTAAATAAAAGCCCAAGGTTAACATAGGTGATAGGGTGACGTGAGGGATAATTAATTCCACGCAAAAAGTAAATTTGCAAGTTTGACTGCCATGTTTCGACAACATTATTTGAAGAGACAGACAATTAATTAGATGAAGTAGGTGTTGTTAAAATTTATTAACAAAGTATAATAGACCAATTTGTTTTACTCAATACATACCCCAGGGTGTCTGACTCTTGCCGCTTTGTCTCTTGGAGGGTTGAAGTGCATGAGCTATGGAGCCTAATTCTCTAGGGCATATCCAAGCCAAACGAAATCTATCTAGGGCAGAGAGAGAGAGAGAGAGAGAGTTCTCGATATAAATATAAATTAGGGAGTTGATAAGAAGAGTACAATAATTTATTTGATAAATTGAGATGCTATCTGGGCTAAGAATATTAAATGCTTTTATATTATGGTTCATCACATGGGTTGCATCCTGAGGTAAGGCTTATATGGCTATTTCCCACTTTTCTTTCATAGTATTCCCATTGCAATAAAAGTAATACCAATTACATCGATAGTGGTCGTTCGGTGGCTTTAAGAAAATTTTTAAGTGGTTAGACATGTATTAAGGTGAGAGTTTGACTCTCGAAATGAGAATTCTCAATCCTATTACTACTAGCCGTTTTGAGTCTTACCAATATCCTAATAAGACTAAGTTAGTCTATAATTTAATCGGACTTAAGAGAGTGATTGTAATTTTTACCGTTTAGACCCTTCTTGTGCCGTTCCCATCGAGACAAATGTTATTATTGTCACACCCAAGTAAAATAGTTACAATTAGTTTCTTTCGTGTAGTTTTAATTAGAAAAAAAGGCAATGCCAATTATCTAGGACAGACTAGACCGAATACAAGACGGGAATCATATGCAATAAGAATTGTTTATTTCAAATGTAATGGGCAACTCATGAAAAAGGGTACTCGACCTCTACCCTGCTTAAACAGGTATCAAGATCATCACACATGCAATAAACAGCTCTCAAAGCACCCGATTTGAATCCATCTGTGACAGAGAGAGAAAGAGGAGATTGTGAAAGGCAGAGAAGCAATTGATGGAAATGAGAGAGAGAGAGAGATTGTCAAAGGTAGAGAAGCAATTGATGGAAATTAGCAAGGATTTGGAAGGACGAAAGAATGAGTGGATTGGGCACCATCCAATTGGACAGCTTCACAGCCCACAATCTTATTTTAAGCCGAAAAGACAGCAGCTCCCATCTATTGGGCCCTCTTGCCGTTACGTGTCTTAATTCTTACCTTAACCAATCAAAGTTCAAACTCACGTTTCCAAAGTCTAAGAAAAAAGGCAAATTTGTTAACAGAGACTTGTTTTATGGTTAATCATCACTCCAAACTAATATATTAATTACCCCACTTCCCTTCTTTCTTTATGCTAAATTGCTAATCATTTTAAGCCATTCTATGATGCTGTCTTTAATTAGGTGGCATCACATTGCTTTAATTTTTACCATATTATCCTCCCACTTTCTTTAAAAAAAAAAAACTATTCCATTTAGAAATATAATACATCTTCACAAAAAATGCTTCAGGTTCATTACAAACTGACGTAACAGTTCATATAGTATTGTCATGATAATCACAATCAAATTTAGTTTAGTAATACTAAGAGTACTATAATTTTTACTACAAAGTCATTTACAAACCGACCTAATAATCTATAATTGTCAACCATACATTAATAAGCTCTTAATTATTTCAGAAATTATGAATTGCTACATTAGTTTGTAAATGAATTTGAAGTAAAAGTTGTACTATTTAAAGTAGTTTTTAATTTAATTATCTAGTAGCTGCCATGGTAAGTGTCATGTAAACTTACAACTATATATATATGGTAAGTACTATATTTATGCGTCCAAATTAGTAACTAAATAGCTCAGAAAAAGAATTAGCTACTAATTTTGGACGAAGAGGAATGCTTAACATACCAAAACTGTACAATTTTCTTTAAGTTCACAGTTTACATTTTATCTTCACATGGTTGATTTGTTTCAAGTAAGAGATTAAATTGATTAACATGACAACTAATTGATAACCCATTATCTCAATTTGTAAAACTGATATTCTAAAACTTCTTTAGATTGTGTTTGGCCTTACGATTTTAAAACAAATTTGTAGAAATTGTCCAGTTTGAGAGTACCAAGAAAGCAATAGGGTCGTTTTTAAAAAGCACACGATTTTAAAGATTAAATTGCAAGTTAACTGTAGTTTTAAAAACCACTAAACCAAACCAACATTAGTTTTATTTCTTTTTTAAAGGGATAAACAGCTCTGGAATGAAACATTGTTATGGATTTTCAGTTCAGGAAAAAAAAAAAAATTAACGAAGAAAAGTCAATAAAATTATTAAAAAAATATAAATAAAAATAAAAAAGGAAGAAGAAGAAGTAAAGGGTAATATTGTAACTCTTGGAAATCTGTGTCTCATATACACGCCAAAATCAGTTATTTGAAACGGAAAGAGAAAGCGAGGAAAAGGAAAAGAAAAAGAAAGCAGTGCCTGGAAAATCCATTCCTGCAATTGGTTCTCTGATTCCCTTTGGTGGAATCAGAGGATCATTTATACTTTTCCATTAATTTTTCTTTTGATATATGCCTTTCTTTTGTTTAGTATAATGTACGCATAGTTTCATATGTAAATGTATATATAGCCACCTTCTCTGTTGGCTCTTCTGGTGCAAGAACTCGCAAAGAAACAAGACGATTTGTAATGGGTTCAAGATTTTGAACAATCGGAACGTGGTCTCTGTGTCATTCTCTCAAATGGGTAGCACACAGACTGATGGTAAAATGGAAGGGTGGCTGTATCTCGTTCGGCTCAACCGCTTCGGGTTGCAATACTCGCGCAGAAGGTACTTTACTCTCAAAGACAATTGCCTCCGGTGCTACAGAACGTTACCCACTTCTGAGACAGAGGTACGCTGTCATTTTTCTTTTGCTTTTTTGATGGTATTTGTGGAATTGTAGGCCTGTTTGTGATCTTTGTGGAAGAACCCATGTTGCAGAATCAGATATAAATTGCGATTATGTTGTCATTTTATATATATATAGTTTCTTTTATGCCTTCGAGAATTTATTTTAACGTCAGGACTCAGGAGCTTCTTTTCTTTATTGAAATCGTTTTACTGTTCTCTTTTGTTTGATTGTTGATTCATAATCTTGGTTACCTGTGTTGTGTTTAGAATATTTTTCTTTACTTTAATTTATGTCCTTGTACGTGAATTATTTCTTACATGATTTTATTTTCTATTTTTGGTAACCATACCTTACGCTGTTTTATTTCTGGATGACATTTTTCCTTCATGCAAAATTGACTCTTACTAAGAAGCCGTGCCAGAAACATAGACTGCATATTGATTTAAGGATTTGAAGAACAATTGCCAATATAATTATTTGATGTGAATTTCAACAATATATGATGGAATTATGCTTTGAGGATTTTGCTCCAACAAAAATGCTTGTGCTATGAATTTGAAAAAAAAATACACCTAATCATTTCAAATCCGAATATTAATAAGGCTTAAATCCATCCATGGATTTCTATAACTAGAAAAAATAAATTACTTTTCATACTTTATTCCTGCCATTTAAAGTAAAAAAACGAAATCCAGATTTTTTTTTCTAGTACTTCCATCCAAACAAACCAATAGAGTATAATTATACCCCATCCTTCATGCTGAAGTGGGTGGATGATTTTCATAAAAAAAGAAAGAGAAATGAAGGAAATCTTGTTGCAGCTTTGAATGTATGAATTCAGTAGCTCCTTGTATGAATTCAAGAACTTAGACCTCCTACATTGAGTTTTTGATTTGATTATACAAAATCATTATGGGAAATTTCCTCTTTCTTCCCCCTTCTAATTTGAAAGCATTTTACATGGTGTTGAATCTCTTTTAACTTGAAAGCAGAAGTAAAGTTTCTATTCTAGAACTGGAAGTTGTTTTGGATGTTTTAAATCCCCAACATCAATACTGGCATACTTGGATTTAATTATTGATTCATTATGTAACTTCTGCCATTGAACTGTGAACTAAGTCGTTGAAACTTCTAGAAGGTTAAGGAACCTGAAAGCAGCACATGCACCCTGTAGTTCTTAGTAACAAAAGTGTGTGCATCAAGGTAACTCATATCACACTTGCACCTGGATGATATTAATTTCCTAGTTCTAATATCATGAATAAAATGTATGCAAAAGTATGATGAGACTGTAAGAGGTGGCAACTATGAATACAAGGTGAAAAGAAGCTGCCTGTAATGATTTTGCATTTAGGACCAGTGAAAACACTTGTACATGGAAGTAAAATTTAAACTGAAGGGTAAGGTATAAGAGAGGGATGAGAAAGGGTAGAGATGGTCTGAAACAGAATTATGCTTCGTACCCCAATAGGCAGGTGGAAGGCTCTCCTGAGCTAAGTTGAGTTGAGATAGTACTTCCCTATTTGATTCAAAGTAGAATATAGATATATTACTTTAGATGTTATATTAACATAGCACATATAACTGAACATTCAACCCTGAAAGATATCACAAAAATGAAGTTTCACAAGCAATGAAGGATTTTTTGGGAGGCTGAAGTGACATAAAGAATGGAAGTAGTCAAATTTAAAATGATTAGTGTCTGATTGGTACCAACCTCTCTTGAAAAGGTGTTGGCATGTTCATATGTTATGCCGAAACAGCCATGAAAATTGAAACTGATATTCTCAAATACTTTATTGAATAACTTGAGCTATTTAATTGAAGTGCAATAATTTGAATTATTATCCACCCATTTTACTTTGATGATCAGCGCTATGAAGGATGTCATTTGTGAATTTTTCAATTTCAACCAGAACTGTGTTAGGGTACTAGCGTAACTGAGACTATTCTTTTTTTTTGTAAAAAAAAAAAAAAAATCTCAGGAGCCAGTTAGAAGTGCAATAATTGACTGCTGCATTCGGGTCACAGACAACGGAAGAGAAAGCATTAATAGAAAAGTATGAACTTTAGATTCCCTATCTCTTCCAGCAGCAACGGATTGTGTTTATTGCCTGGAAAAAGATATATTTTATCATAAAATTGTTTGCAAATTGCAGGTAATCTTCATTTTCACTCTTTATAACACTTCCAATAACAGTGACCAACTAAAGGTGTGGTAAACTCTAATTCAAATATATTCATCTTGATTTTACATCATATTAGCACCTGATCTTTACAATTTCAATTATATAGTTGGGAGCAAGTAGTCCAGAAGAATCAGCAAGATGGATACGTTCCTTGCAAGACGCTGCATTAAAGGTTCCAAACTTTTAGCTTTTAACCTACCATTGTAATGGTTTTTTGCTGATGAAAGCCTCATGTTTAACTGCATTTTCAGGAGTTCCCGAATCCAGCAAAGACTTTTGTGGATTGTTCCAACAGCAAGTGGCCATCTTTAAGGTATATCAAGAAGAAAAAGAAAATTCTCATGGATAAGAAGCTTACCATTTTATCTTTTTCGTGAGTTCTTTTTTACATGATTCTCTGACTTTCAGTAATTTTAGGTCTGTTGAAATTGTTTAGGAAAGAGTATGTGATATATCATCATGTTCAAATGATGTTGAGTGGGCATCCCCATAATACATTGATCAAAGACGTAAACACACACACACACACACATATAACATGCAAAATTTTTCTCAAAGTTATATATTTTTGCCCCTTCTATCCATTAGTTTCTTCTTTCAGCAGACTGCGTGGTTCTAAGAGAGATCGTAAAAGCTCTATGGGCTGCACTCATTGCTCTTCCATGCACATGGAGGCAATGACATCTGATGTTATTGCACCCTCACCATGGAAAATTTTTGGTTGTCAGAATGGTAAGACTTAGTTTCATGTCTGATTTTTAAGGCATACAAGTGTATGTGTTAAAATTTCATTACTTATTGCAGGATTGCGGCTTTTCAAAGAAGCAAAATATTGGGATTCCCGTGGGAGGGTGAGTTGCTCTTTTTGACTAACTAGTTATTGATTATTTCACCTGATCTGATTTGGCTGAAAAAATGTCGCTCTTCTCAGCATTGGGATGATCATCCTGCAATAATGGCAGTTGGTGTGCTTGATGGAACTTCAGAGGCCATTTTCCGAACTCTTATGTCTCTTGGTCCCTCAAGATCGGAGTAAGATTGCTGAAATGTTACTTCTGTCTTACTACACTGATGTTTTGGTGTAATGAAAAGCTTTGCAACAATCATGGTCTCATTGTTTGGTTGCCATTTAGTAAAAATAATTATGTGCTCCCTCCATTCCATATTGTTGGCCTTTTATTCCATTTTGAAATGCCCCAATTTATTTGAGACTATATTAATGACGGTAATTTTGGAAATTTATTCCTTTTTATTCGGAAGATGATGCATCAAGTGATGTCCCCTTTAGGAGTAATTTTTTCTAAACATGACCAACAATATAGGACATAGAGAGTAGTAAGAATATGTGTTTCTTTCCAAGTCGCATATTTGGTGCAAATGCTTACCAATATTAGTAGTCCAATTAAGTAGACTCCCATTGGCTTCTCATTTCAACTTCCTGTCGACATGCTCACCAATGCCGGTTGTGTTTTCTAGATGAGATTTAATTTTGCTGCTAAACCCTCTACTGCAATTTTTGTTCAGTAGAGATACTCTTAAACTAAATTCTAGCCCTGTTTTTCTTTTTCTTTTTTGATGGAGTTGTTCTCATTCCAGAGGTTGAATTACCAAGTGTCTTGCAGATGGGACTTCTGTTTTTATCGGGGAAGCGTGGTTGAGCACCTTGATGGTCACACAGATATTATTCAGAAGCTGTTATACAGTGATTGGCTACCTTGGTCAGATATTGAACCTTATTAAAGAGAATTCACTGTAAATTATGATTTTGTTAACACATCATGGTTTACAGGGGGATGAGGCGAAGAGATTTACTGCTGCGGCGTTATTGGAGAAGGGAAGATGATGGCACATATGGTTGTAATTTTTTGAAGGAACTTTAAATTTTTACAAAGCTTTGGAGCCACAAATACATTATCCTAAGTCCTGACCTTGTTTATCTGGTTCCATCACAGTAATTTTGTATCATTCCGTGTTTCACAAGAAGTGTCAACCACAAAGAGGCTACGTTCGTGCTTGTCTTAAAAGTAATGTATGCTTTGAATTTGAATTTCAACTGTTCTTATACCTAGTAATGCTACCAATTGACTCGCATTTAGAACAGGATGAAAGACGCATGAGAATAATTTTTTTTCACTTTTTTGAATAATTATGCAAATGCTCCCCCTCACTTTATCTGCTCTCTTAAAAATCTCTTTGAATTTGGATTTGAAACTGAAGCATGTCCTTTTACCTTTTACTAATGTTTATTGGATGACATTAAAAAGTATGAATTTGGTATCTTCTTTTCTCAGTTATATTGTCACATTTTATGGTGAGGAATACTTAAAAGTCAGGATCCATAGAAGGAAGATTGTAGGAACTATCTGTTTTATTATCTGTCAAAAATATAATTTACAATCTGATACTGAGATCCAACATAATGTCCAATAACTTCTACTTTTAACACTAACCTGGTGGGATAAACTAAGAATTTATTTTCAGACACTCCAATACTTCTTTTTTTGCGTTCAAATCAAA
Source organism: Corylus avellana (assembly GCF_901000735.1). Lineage (NCBI taxonomy): Eukaryota > Viridiplantae > Streptophyta > Magnoliopsida > Fagales > Betulaceae > Corylus > Corylus avellana. The sequence continues at coordinate 25,577,471 of NC_081547.1, forward strand.
TATTTAGAAGATATATATTACTAAAAAGATTTAAGACTATTTGCAGGTGGAGGATATGTGATATCTCCTGTCAACCAAGGGAAACAGTCTCTTGTAAAACACATGCTTGCAATTGATTGGAAGTTCTGGAAATTGTATCTGCGTCCATCATCTGCAAGATCCATAACTATCCGTATGCTTGAGAGAGTTGCTGGTACCCTTCTATTACTTGATAAGAATTTCACATTATATTCATTACAGCTTTTCCATACTTAAATTGTTTTTTTGCAACTTGCAGCGTTAAGGGAGCTGTTCAAGGCCAAAGCAGGAAATCATTCCTCTGAATTCTCATCTGGAGAATTAACAAGAGATATTGAATTTCCCTATAGTGAAAAGAATGATATTAAGACTGAAGTTCAGCGCCCAGTAGAAAATAGGAAGATTGAGGAGGTCGTTTCGATAGAAGATCAGATGGAAATACCACCCTCTGGCCGTCCAAGTTTGATGGGACTGAATGATGCCGCTGATGAGTTCTTTGATGTTTCTGAACCAGCAGAGTATGACCATTTGGAGAATGAGTGGCCTTGCAACTTCAGTGAAGAAGAGCACTCTCCTGTAATTACTAGTCACCATGACTAAATTTTACTTTCCAGAAGTAGTTTAAAATAACTTCACAGACTTGGACTTTGCTTCTATTACTCTCCTATCTCAAGTTTTTCCGGTTCATGCATATGATTTTGCTGCTATCAGGGCGTATTTTAAACTTGTGGCCAGCAACATACAGTTGTTTTAGAATAGTTAAGTTTAACATATGCCTTCTGTTATTTACTACGATAATTATTTTAACATGTCCTTTTAGAGCTATTTATCAAGCGACCATTCTTCTTATGGTTAGATCCAATCTCCTGGTTATGGAATTTTGTTTGTGGTACGTTACGTTAGGTTTTCGGTTTGGCCTCTGACATGATGGTCTTTTTGCTGACGAACCTTGATGACCGGACTGGAGATAACTGAATGCAACCAGTGTTTTTAGTATGTATTTGTCATTATGTAGGAGAAAATTTAGTATGATAATTCAATGGTGGTATGACTCTTCAATAAACTTACCTCGTTTAATAAACTTAAGTACACTTTGAAATGAAGGATAGAAAGATCTTCTACACTTATTTATTTACAATTGGTATGATTGACATATTGATGATAAGAAATGTTTGGTTGTCATGTCCCTTTAGAATAAGAGGTATGGTGAATGTTCACTTCCTTTTGTGGTTAGATTCTTGTTCAATTCCAGTGAGAATTTTGGTTGAATCAATCCATATCTGTAAAGATCTCCTTGCCTTAATAGTTTTTTATGTTACTTCCTTTGTTTCATCAATTATATTCTCATTCTATTCATAAGTGTCAATTATTGTTTGTTGACAATGCTTTCAACATCATGTACAGAATAAATATCAGCCTAAACTCTCATCAGCTGCTAGTTTTGTGAAAAAATTGCATGATCTTGCAGGTCAGTCTTGTCTTGTTTTGGTAGACCATTTTTTATATGATCAAGTGATGATGTGTAAAATGTTTGTTTAGGTTATTTTCTGATTGAGAAATGAAACTTCCTTGTGGTGCAGTTCAGAAGAAGGGGTACATGGACTTACAAGATTTGGCCAGGGAAAACAGCTTGTCATGCTCTTATGGAGCCACTCTTCAGAAAGACCCAAGCTGTACTTTACCTTGCAGTTGGGCAACAGCTGATCCTTCTTCTTTTTTAGTACGTGGAGAAAACTATTTACAAGACCGTCAAAAGGTATTCTTTCAGTTCTAGCTATTGATTGAGAATTGAATGATACAGAGATTATTCGAAAGCTCATAACATGTATTAATTTTGACACGCATCTCATAAACAGATATATTTAAGCTGCAAACATGTTTTACTCTCTGACTTTGAATTGAATGGTGCTGTCTTATGAGGCTTCTTAGGACTTCAGAGATTAAATTACCCCAAAATGATTTTATGAAGCTTAACTATGCATGTACTTTTCTTATTATAAATTTTATGATCATCATCATCATCTTGGTAAAGAATAAGAAAGACAATTACGAGTCTAACAAGTGGGATAAGGGCTATGTTGCTTGAATAAGATTTATTCTTCACTTCCCTTATCCAACCTAAAAAATCTGAATAAGGAGATGATTCAGGACCAATACTATAGACCCATTTTCTTAAGCCCAAACCAAGATTAAAAATATCTCTTACAACGTTGGTTCAAGACTCTCAAGTCAAACATTCAAAGGCCTCAGAATATCTAGATATCAACGGGTTTTTTTTTTTTTTTTTTTAAATGAGAATTTCAGTTTTCTGAACTAAATAATTATCTCTGCTCTAGATTAAGGCAACAAGCACCTTGATGCAAATGGTTGGTGCGGATTGGCTAAGATCTGAGAGTCGAGTAGATGATCTTGGTGGTCGCCCCGATAGTATTGTTCAGGTTTGACCTCTCATTATATGTATATTTCTAATGATTCAGAGTTAATTGATAATAGGCATTTCTACTAAATGTTGCACACATTTACATAAGTATGCTCTATGATTGAAGAGTCATTCTTCTCATGCAAGCTAATTGATTCATCCAGAAATATGCGGAACGAGGTGGACCAGAATTCTTCTTCATTGTTAGCATACAGGTGAGCTTCATTCAAATTATTAATCATCATCAGCATCATTGAGCTTCAGAATTTTACTGAAACTACCATGAATCAGGTCCCTGGTACGACCACATACACTTTGGCGCTATATTACATGATGAAAACTCCACTGGAAGATAATCCGTTGCTACACTCTTTTGTCAACGGAGATGATGCTTTTAGGAATTCAAGATTTAAACTCATACCTTATATTTCTAAGGTTAGTAAGAATTCAGTTCGCAAAAACAAATATCATAGAATCAGGTGTCCATGTTTTTCACATTTTGCATTGCTTGCATTTTTTCTTCTCAGGGATCATGGATAGTTAAGCAGAGTGTTGGAAAGAAAGCATGCTTGGTGGGTCAAGCACTTGAAGTACATTATTTTCGTGGGAAAAACTATTTGGAGGTAGGTTAACTAAACTTTATAATCATGTTTTTTTGCCTCCACTTCCATGATCGCTCTCTCTCTCTCTCTCTCACAAACACACACACAGTCACACACAATAGTGTGCTAACTGACATGGCATACAACTTTCAAGATCCTTTTACAATCATGAACTTTGGCTGGTTGCTATGTGATGAAATGGTAACCTTACATTATGTCTGAAACCAGCTTGCAATCGACGTCGGATCTTCAACGGTGGCAAGGGGGGTGGTTAGTCTTGTTCTTGGATACCTGAACAAATTGGTCATAGAAATGGCATTTTTGATACAGGTAAAGCAATCAAACTTTCATAACATATACATATATAGCCATTTAAGAATCTAAGATAAAGACCAATGACTTTCACTTATCAAAAAAAAGATAAAGACCAATTGTTACACCAAAAGATGCAATGGAACAGTTTATTACACTAAAAATGTTATGAGGAATAAAAATAAAGTTCTCAATCCGAGTTCGGCATGAGTATTAGTAGCTGTTTTGTTACTTGGAGGAACAAAGTTATCCATATCATTAAAAGGCAAATTTTGCAGGGCAACACAGAAGAGGAGCTCCCAGAAATCCTTCTTGGAACATGTCGAATTAATCATCTGGATGCATCCAAATCGGCCTTGTTAAAACCCTGATTTTCACCTAGAAAATCTCATATATCCCCTTGCAGCGGAGGTGCTGTTTTTTTGACATGTCAAGAGAGGTGTTCCATGTCTTGGAATTAACTTATGATTCAATACAATTTGTAGAGCACTGCTTCATTAATTGTGCTTCAGTCGACAATATATTCTTTGCTTGTAGCGTATTAACACCATTTTTTTTTACATGTAATGTTTTTCGGATTACTAATCAAAAATATAGAGTGCAAGCATTAACTTTAACCGGTTAAGTAATATTATACCTACAACTCTTTTGCAACTTGCTGACACACGTCAGCCACTACAAACAATTTAACATCCTCATTCAATCACATGCTGCAAATCACCACTAGCCAAAATCAACATCACACTACTCACACCCACCATGTCCATGTCTCTTAGTCTCTGGATGTGGCAGCAAACATTGCATTATGCACATACATTACATGCTGCCGTTTGTGCTTCATGGCCCATCTACACTTCTTGGGGTTATGGCACATGATAGCCCATCTCCACTTGTTGAATGTAAGTGCTTGATTCCCTAAACTACCATGTCAATTGTCAAGCACATTGCTCTTGTAGGAGTCAAACTGCAGAAAATGTAAGTGGATGACTCCCTAATCAACTAGCTTGGATGTAACAACTCTTCTTGGAGCTGCAATTTGAATTCTATAAAACCATTGTATATGACTCAATCAACAAATTCCCTCTTTCCCCCCTCTCCCGCTTGGACCGGATCTTCTCCATGTCAAATATTTAGTTGTTTTTTGGGGGGCAATTTTGTCATTTTACTTTTTTTTTTGGGGACAAAAATGCCACCTAAAAGTAACTAAATGGATCCCCTGAGAGGATCCTTCTCCCTCCCGCTTTGAGTAGGAAAATAAATAAATAAATAAATGTTGGGCCAAGGTTCAACGAGCAGATAGATTTAAAGTCGGTTCATGCTTGGGATACAGGCCCAAGTTCAAGGGCAAATTGGACCTAGTTGGTCACCGACAAGGCGACAACATCAACTGAACACTATGGCCCAATGTTTTACAAGCCTACTCCAAGATGGCGGCAGTGCATTTATTGTGGATATGGATATTAAAAATGAATTTCAAAATTACACACTCAGCAATATCATTTATAATTTGAATTCAACATTTTTTTTTCTTTGAAAGAGTTAATTAGTTTAGTGGGTAAACTTGTTTAATGCCATCAGAAAGATGCATGGTCAATTTCTTTTTTCACCAATAACATGATAGCTCGGCAATTTTGCGGATAAAACACGTGTTTTAAAACAAATTTATGAAAAGCGTTCTGTCTAAGAGTGCGTCTGAAAGAAAAAAAAAAAAGAAAAAAAAAAGGTGTGATTTGAAAATGTAAACTATTTTAAAATGTTAAACCGCAGTTTTACCAAATGCTTAATTATATGTTTAAAAATCCACCTTGTCATTAACTAATCACTGTGGATATATATATTTTTTTTCAAACCACGAGTTTTGAAACCGTTAAACCAAACAGACATTTAACATGATAAGTGATTTTCCTTGTTATCTAATAAACACAACTCTTAAAATGATCGAAAAGTTATGTCCTTCATTCCACAATAATTTTTTTTTCCCCCCCTATATTTATATATACACATTTGCATCACATAATGGATAGTATACCGACAGATTTGAATGGCAATATTCAACTTTTAAAGTTATATGAATTTGATTTTTTTTTTTTTTCATTATATATATGTGTATATATATACACTCGCATTTGCATCACATAGTATACCGACAGATTTGGATGGCAATATTTAACTTTCAGAGTTATAGGAATTATGATTTTCTTTTTCTTTGTCTTTTTTACTTTTTTCAAAGTTATAACATTGTAATAGCACTACCGACATATTTTTCAACCATATTTACAGCAATTTAGGGTTTTAAAAAAAATTATAGGTAATTACCTTTTGCCCTCATGAATTATAGCGCATTGACACTTTTTTTCACGAACTACCAACTATGACACTTGACCCCATCAAACTACCATTTTATGACAAAAAAGCATCATTCCGTCAGTAAAAATAGTTAAAATTGACAGTTAACGGTCATGCGCAAGTCATATGCCATTTTAATTTTTTTTCTTCCACTTTTACCCTCACTTCAGATCGAGAAAATGACGCTTATACCCTCATAAACCCTAATCCAACACATGAAACCAATTTAAAATGAGGGCAAAAGTATAAGAAATAAAATTTAAAATGGCACATGACTTGCACATGACCGTTGACCGTTAATTTTAACCCATTTGACTGACGAAAATGAGCCTTTTGTTATAAGATGGTAGTTTGATGGGGTCATGTGTCATAGTTGATAGTCCATGAGAGAAAAGTGCCAAGATGCTGTATTCATGAGAGCAAAAGGTAATTACCTCAAAAAAATTAAATAAAATAAAAAGGCTTCAATGAATCAATCTTAATCCCTGCCCTTGCTATTGTCTCCAGTCTCCACAGTGACTTTTAAAGAGGCGTGGGAAGCCACTCTTGGATTGATGTCTACCCTTTGAATACGAAATTCAATCATATATTAAATTTAATTTTTTTTACCCTAAATAAACCCTCTCTAAAATCCCTCACATTTTCAGGTCAAATGCGTCATTCAACCACATCCCAACATCAAATCTCGGTTGTTGTCTCCACGTTTTGCCCACTGATTGAGGCTCCCACTTGGCACATGCCCACATCTCAAAATTTTTTTTTTTTTTTTTTTGGTCCTCCTCTTTCTTTAATTAATCTTGTCTTCCAAATGTTTTTTAGTATTATTTTGATAATTTTTGTGTTGTTTTCTAAATTAAAATCTCACATGGAATATCCCTTTCTTTCCCTCTTCCCGGCGCCTATAACGGTGCTCATAATGCGGCTATTATTTTCCAGGTCACCGTCACGATAGCGTTTTTATCAAAATCATATAGCCACGTGCTTCTCTCACATGCCATTGTTTCCTTCCTTCTTTGTTTTGCTTTATTAGAGGGACAGCGTGGCTTAACATCGAAACAAAATATATATATATATATATATATATATATATATTAGTATACTATCAACTATTAATTAAACCTAATAATTATGGGAAAAATATGGGATGATTCCATCATAAATTATGACAAAAATAAATAAAAATTGTCACATTCATTTTGTTCAAGATTTCACTGATAAGTCAAAAATAATAATTTATGAGCGTACGTGACTCCAATTAATATAAGAGATTTCCTAAAAAAAATGTTAACGAGTTGCTCAAACATATTGTCAAAAAAACCTAGAATATTTAGTCATCTGTTTTGACCGTTAAATCGTTTTAAGAAATGTTGCTAACTGCTAATGGTACACCAGTTTTACAATAAGCTCATGCGACACTTATCATATCCGTTACTAGATAATTAAATTTTTATTTTATCGAATTTTATTGCTTAGTTTTTTTACTTATATTGTGTTACAATAAGTAATTCTAATAAAAGTTGTAGTATTTTAATTATTATTTTAGAAAAAAATAAATATATAAAAAACTTGTTTCTATGTGTATATGATTAAGTACTAGATAACGATCATAAATAAGATTTCTTAACTTTTATAATAATTCATCCAAAATGATATTAATAATTAATAAAGATGTTTTAAGATTTTGAAAATCTCAAACGGAAATCCGGAGAACAACGGAAAACCGTTGGACACCAGAGTCAAAAATAGACGCACCGACGCGTTGGTGCTTTATAATGCATGGGATGTTGTTCCAGTGACGTTACGTAGCCGGTAAGAGCCCGGTGGTCAGGCCCTGCCACCTGGTACACCCGGTAAACCTGTCGGTGGACACGAGTGTCGGCACCGACACGCGAGTTCTGGTCCCGGTCGTTACTATTTTCCCTTTTTTTTTTTTTTTATTGACGGGATCGGATACGAAAGTTCCGTACTTTCTTTTTCATGTGTGTTTGTAGAGGACAGATAACTGGGTGCATCGCGGAGTAGGGAGATATGGTGAGTGTCAAATATAAATGCATTGATTGCTGGATGTGGGACCACGTATTGCTTTCAGTTGCCTAAGCGAGAGGTACTTGATCAAGCTGCATGTGACTTACGACCAATGAAAATGGACATAATGATAATGATCACGTGCTGTGCTGCAGGTTCGCACCTACTAGATACTGACGTTTCAACCTGTAAATAACACATCCCACAAAATGAATGAAACATTATTAACTATGTATTATATGAATAATAACTTATTATGGGTGTTTTCTCCCTAATTGAGTGGGAATAATTTATAAAATTGTCATATATTTTTTAGTATCTGAAAAATACACTATTTTTTAATAGAGCTAGGGGCATGATATGAAGTATGAACTCAACTTTTTTGTCCAACATAAGTTTGGCTTTTGCTTTATTTTTTAATTTAAAAAAAAAATAAAATGAAAAATAAAAAAAATGTCTGAAGCAATCCTATTTATTTTTTGTCTTTCTTTTATTTGGTATTTTTTTTAAAAATAAAAAATGGTATTTTTCTTCGTAATAATGTCATTTTTTTAAGAAAATGAGGATGCCTAAGTACTAACGGTCAACCCATATTTTTTTGGTTTGATAAGTGAAAGCTTAATTTTTAAGCCTCTATATATATATATATAACCGGTCGCCGGTCGCTTCGGTATCTGCCTATGAGTATAATGAGATTGCGCCATGAGAAATCATGCTTACCAGTTTTCAGTTGACTTAATTGGATTTAACTAATTTTTTATGTAGGTTTAGCGAAAAATGCGAGGATACGCCTCGAATCTCTATCAAAGAGTTGAGCTTTTCATTCTAAAAAAATATTTAAGGACTATTTTTTTTTCATTCCTATATTTTCTTTATATATTATTTTTCAATATTTTTTTATACCAGCAAGAGAAATCAAAAATGATTGTAGCAAAAAATAGAGAATTGGTATTAAAAAAAAAATGTTATGGTTCTTCTTGGTATTTTCATGATTATAGGTGAATATTATTTTCTAAAAGAACTGAAAAAAAAAAAAAAAAAATCCCACTAATCTTTCAATTTTTATTTTTTTTAGAAAACAATATTCATGTAAAATCCTGAGAACACAATATATATATTAATGTGTTATAAATAAAGAGAAGCGGTTGAACGTAATTTTTCATTTTTGTCTCATATTAACTAAATATACATAATATATATACATGTTTTAGAGCATTTGGTGTAGATGCTCTACCATGTTAATCCCTCGTTTGGTAGGAAGAAAAAAACGTACCAACAAAAAAGTAATCACACAACTACTTTCAGGATAATGATTCAAGTGAAACTTATAAGTTACTTTGTAAATACTATTAAAAAAAGTTCTCATTCTAATTTCTATTCCAATTTAGCTATATTGGTAGCCATGTAGCCACACTTTCTTTCAGCAAGGATGGCTACATGAATCAATTCTATATGAATTTATGTTTATTTGGATAGAATCTTTGACCATCTAATATGAAAATCAATTTTTGTCCAAGGAAAAAAGTCAAAAACTTTTATAGCATTCGAAATTGTACTCTTCAAGACATGTTCTAAGAGCGGTCAACGTGAGCAAAGCGGCAATATTGTATCTCAACATGAGGCTCCTGCGACTCGAACTAATGACCCCCTAGCTATGATACTATTTGATGGATCAAGCATTTGACTATCTTATCTAAAAACTAACCAGTGTCCTCTAAGAGAAGTTAAAGCCTTTTTTAGCATTCGAAATTGCACTTCGCAATACATATTCTAAGAACCGTTCACGTAAGTAGTGTGACACTATTGCACATCAACAATATTTTCTCAAAATAAACAAGTGTAAGTCACATTAACCCTTTTTTCTAAAATATGAATCCTACAAAAAATATTTTTCAATATATCCGTTGTTTAGTAGGAAAATGTAACGATGGATGGGAATGGAAGGAACATGAAGGATGAATTGCATTTTTTTCTTTTTTTTTATTGTAAATTGAAAAAAAAAAAAGAAAAAAAAAAAGAAGATGATGATGATGATCTGCTAATTGTAATGTTATTTTATGTTCAACTTACGTGGAGAGGAATAAATATGGTTTGTTGTTTCAATTGCTAGAAGAACATGGCTTCGTAAAAATACAGCTGTATTCGGAGGTGATCTCATAAAGCTACATAAAGTATGAGAAATAATATGAAGCAAAATCATGTCGTAGAAATTCTATAATTGAATGCACCCCCAATTGGATTGATTAAGGTAAATTGGGATGAGACTATAGATATTTCAAACAAAGAGATGTGGGTATGGGGACAGTTGTTAGAGACTATAAGAGAAATGTGTTGATATCTTTGTGTTCCGCTAAACCTTTAATAATTGACTCAACCGTAATTGACGCATATGTAAGCTAGAAAGTTGTAGAGTCTAGCAGAGATTTGAGTGTAGAAAAATATCATTATTGAAATGGATGTTCGGAAGGTTGTCTATGCCATGCCAAAGGAAGGTTGTTGTTAGAGTCGACATGGGCAGTTGATTGATGATATGAAGACGGTTCTCACTAGTGTGCAATCACGCTAGTGCCACACAACAAAATGGATGCAAATATGGCAACTTATCGTTTGGCGCGGGTGGCAATTTAGCATTCTTTAGAGAATGTTTGGATGCAAGATTATTCTATTTTTATTTTGAGCAACAATAATTTTTATTTTTATTTTATATTTATTGTGATGTGGGGTCCGTTTGGGATTGCGGTTTCAATAAGTACGATTTAAAAAATTGTGTTTTTGAAATTATAAATGCGTTTGATAAAACATGTTAAAAAATATTTTTTATTAAATATTTGTTATGCGAAATCGTGATTTTGGTTTAAATTTGCATTTGTTCAAATAACCATCATCTAGCATGCTTATAAAAATAGCATTTTTTTTTTTCCTATTTTAGATTAAGTGCTTTTAAAATCACAATGCCAAACGCCTTACGTTTTTCGATATCTTTTAGAAACGCGAATTATTCTTGCGAAATCACAATCTCAAATGCACCCATAGTTAGAGAAATGATTTCGCAGATTATTCTTATGAAATTGCATATTTATGAGAAATAATTGATGTCAATAATATACTCATATTTTTTTATAAATTTATTCTATCAATCATTAAATTTATGAAGTTCACTATTACCTTATATGTGGTCTATATAATTCACAAATTTAATGATTATTTTGTAAGACGAGATGAAAAATATATCAATCATATATATATATATATATATATATATACACGCCAACACCTTCACATTCCCGAGAGTCTAACTAGTTGTTATTTGGACTAAAAAGTCTAAAATATAAGGACAGATTGCTGTTTATGAAGGATGATTGTTGAATATTTAGGAGTGATTTTTGGAAAACAGTCCATACGACGCGGAATGGCCCACAAAAGTCCCCATTTTTCGTACGGCTGTGAAGCAATGGCCACACAAAGCTTAGGTCCTCCAGGTCCCACTCCCACCACCACATCCACATGATGCGTGCTAAATATCTTAATCACGACCAAAAGGTAAATTAAACAACTCCCCTCGGACACTTTCGTCCAACAAAAGTCAGCACCCACAACGTGGCGGACAGCCATGAGTCCAAGTCCACAAAGGAATTAATCGTAAGCTATATCCGAATCCCGAGGCAAACTCACGTGACCCTGCCCCACGTCGCATGCTGCTCCTGAGCACACAAATAACCAGCTGGAGCTGAGCGGTTGATTCGCTGTGTGGGCTCCACCGCAACACGGTGGATCTATGCCTGCCACGTTGCCCAACGTGTGTACCGACTCTTTGAACGTGCGAGAAGGGTCCCACCTCAACATGGGGCTCTTAACATGCTAGCACGCAACATGCATTTGTTAACCACCCCTCCCTCCCCCCGCCTTTCGCGCCGGATACTGCCACGTTAAGTTTACTGAATGTACTGTAACGCCCATGCCAAACTAATTGGGAAGTTTAATATACAGGGCTTGAATTGTCAGAGAAAATTAGGAAGGTTACGCAGTCATTTCGCCCATCGAACCCATGTTTACGTGACAACCAACATGTTGTACAAACATGCCCACTGTCGTGGCGCGTGCAACATACGGAGTATCTGTCTTGGAGCGTGGTGTTCAGCTGCAGGAGTACAAGGTTCGGCCATTGGAGCTCACTTGTTAAACACTCAGAAGACAGTCAATGAACCAACTCGTATTAACTAAGGGGATTTGCTACTAATCAAAGCTACAATGACCTATCAATTTCTTTTTTTATAATTAAGGTAAGGACAAAACTTTTTCAGTATTTCAATTAAAACTAACATGTGTAATTAGGATCAAGATTTGCTACAATTTTAAAGAAATTGTAAATTATGAAATTTATGCCACTAACGACTTGAAAAAATACCACTTATTAAAAATGTAACAGGTTATTGAGACAATCATAAAGAATTTTTCTCTTACAAGACTTCTTTTTCACTTTTACACGAACGATTGTTCTTCAAAAAATGAAAGGACAATATTTTATTCAAATGTTTTTTACAATACAGAGAGCGAGAATATGCTGAAAATATACTCAATTTTTCTCAACCGTAACATGCCGTGTTTTTATGCTAAGCAACAACTTAAATTTTGTAATTTGAAAATTTATTTGAAATTGTAGGAGACCCTGTTCCCTTTTTAAGAGTGGATTTATAGTAATTTGCTGTCAGAATAAAGATTTATGCCATGTTTTTATGCTAAAAAACAACTTAAATTCTGTAATTTGATCATTTATTTGAAATTGTAAGAGATTTTATTCCGATTTTAAGTGTGGATTTATAGTAATTTGATGTTTGAATAAATATATCCAAATTACAATCAATTTAGACAGTAAATGTGAGAGAATTTTTATGTGATTCTCTTGTCCAATGGACAAACTGTTTGAAATCTTTTCAGACAAGTAAATATACATTTGAATTTATAATAAAATTGATTGAAGGAAAACTTGTGTCGGTGAGTATTACAAATAAATATAATTTGGTATACTGATATATTCATTTTTCTAAAAATCCATGTTCACCCCGTTTGGAACACAAGCCATTTGGACCATTTGGTTTTTCTAGATGTACATGACAACGTTTTCCTTACCGACACAAGGAAGGTTATAGGACGCAATCAATATGACACATTGACTCGTACGTTTATGTCATAATTAAATTTCATTTTTTGTGTGTGTTTTAGACAACGACTATACAATTGATACACCAGAATTTCTCCATTCCAAGGCATCACTATCATAATCTGTAGGGCTTGTTAATGGCCATAGAAACCAAATTAAGTAACCAAGTGCATGACAAAATATTAAGCATTCTCTTCATTACCAATTAGGAAAAAATTTACTTTACCCTCTTGAAATTTTATGAGTTTTTTAATTCGTACTCCAATATTTAAAAATTGGCAATGTACCCTCATAATGTTTAAAAAAATTTCAATTCAGACCCTCTGTTAGTAATTTTCATCGAATTGGACAGAAATCATTCTATGTGTGTCTCACATGAAATTTTGATGCCCTCTACTCCAATTTTGCCATCATTAAACCTTATAAAATTACGTAATTACCCTCATTAAAACTTATGAAATTAAGAGTAATTACGTAATTTCATATGTTTTAATGAGGACAAAATTGGAATAGAGGGCATCAAAATCTCACGTGAGACGCACGTGAGATAATGTCCATCCAATTAAACGGAAATTAGTAATGAATGGTTTGAATTAAAATTTTTTGAAACATTATGGGAAACATTGCCAATTTTTAAACATTGGGGTTCAAATTGAAAAACTCCTGAAACTTCAGGGGTAAAGTGAATTTAATCCTATTAATTATTTAAGATTATAATAGATTTTTAAGTTTATTTTTAAAAAGAAAAATCGATTAATATGTTCAGATTTTCAATTATGAATCAAATTGAAGAATCCCAATGCATGCAGAAAACAAATTTTCTTAGTTCTAGTTTTGAAAAAAATAAAAATAAAAATTATTTATATATATATATATAGGTCTAGAAAGTACGCTTGGGCCCAGATACAACGTGACATAGTGGAAAGATGACATGTAGAAATTATAAAAAAAAAAAAAAAAAAAAAAAAAAGGGAGAAAATTCTCTCTCTCTGTGTGTCTGAGACGAGAAATCTTGATTCTACCTCTATTTTTATGTTTATTTTGGTTGTTTCACACTATCACCCAAGACATGATCGATTTACCGGTAACTATAATATGTGAGACGGAGACATAATGGTCTAAAAGAAACAAACATGAAAATGATGATTCTCCAAAAACAAATTGTTTGAAGATGAAGTGGTGTCTGGTTGTGGCAACTACTCAATATAATAGTGCATGAAGTCCAAGCCTTATAGAATATAGACTACCTTAAATATAATATGGGTCTTACCTAAATCTACTTTTTCCAATGTGGGAGAAGTCTTTCCGAAGGAAGTAATTCAAAGAGTGCAATCCAAGTTATTTATTTATTTTTTTTTTAAAAAAAGAAATTGTTCAGAGAAAGAAGAGTACTTTGGAAGGGATTGGTTCAAAGAGTAGAGCTCAAGTTAGTTAAAAGAGAGTGAAAGGGAAAAGGTAGTGAGGCCCATCATTTGGAGGAGGCCCAAACAAAACGTGCTCAGCTCTGCAGTCACTTTTATTAGTCTTTCACAGATTTAATAATAAATTTATTTATTTATTTATATTTGCAGCAGCTGAGAGGTTTTCCATTTTGGTAACGCGCACACACTTGTGGCGCACTAAAGATTCGGCTATAATTGGGATGCGGTGGTAAAGGGTAAGATTGTCAAAAAGGTTGTTGTGACAGCTTGCAAATTTTGTTCACTTTATAGAAGTCCGTATCGGTATAGCTTTAATGCTCAGGAATTCGTTCGAATTACCGATTATTTCTGAAAATACAAGCAAAGGTTATCCCATACTTGTCAACACGTAGGCCACACCCACCATAAGATATGGCTATACATGAAAATTACTTCAATTTTATTATAATTTTTTACAAATTTACTTTATAGTCTTAATCTTATAAAAGTATTTAAAATTACTATTTTGTTTTGTGTTATATATTATTCCTCACCTATTGTTAATAAAACCCAACGAAATCTCCAGTTATATCTGTGATATTATTGATTGGAACTATAAATCCCTTCCTCTTAATTTTTTTGGAAGGATAATTCAGTAAATTTATTAATAAATAAATAAAACCCAACCAAATAAAAGGGGAAAAATAACTATAGAGAACATTTAAGAGGTTCTGCGATGCTGGTCAGAAAAGGTAGAGAGAGAGAGAGAGAGCTTTGTGCACTTGAACTTGTTCGGGTGTGACTGTCGCGCTACTATGTAATTGGCATACTTTGAGAATTTAGAGCAGTTTCCATATTGCCAAAAATTAGAAAAACTTGAGTAAGAAAAATAAAAATAAATAGAAACACTTATTGCCTATTGGACTCACCCCGCGAAACGAGATTCTTTCCAGTTCAAATGAACTGTATATTCTCCGGTTAGTTATAGTAGATGAGTATTTTCATTTTTTCACTTTTTGATGGGATAAAAATACTCAATTCACTATAATTAGCTTGATATTCTCCAGTTCAAATGAAATTGAGAAGATCCTAATTCGCGACCTACCGAGGGAAAAATCCCACCCTTGTGGGCGAGTGCCACTCCTCTGTGGAGAAATCCAACTCAAAGCGGAAATTTTCAATGGAGAGGGCCGTAAAGTTGTATATGAGACACATTACTTAAAGGGCTATTAAGTTTTTTATCGGAACATAGAGCAAGGAACAAACAAGGTTAATTAGACAATCACAAGTACCACTTTTGATAATTTTTAAAACATGTGAAGTTATTTGAAAATTGTCCAAAGCACACAAGCTAACAAGGTATTTAATCCTTAAATTTAAGATCAAAAAGAAACTTTGACATTGTTAAAATTAGTCTCTATACTATTTATGTGGATTTATTGTAACATTTTTCAATCTACAAATCATCTTATGAATGTGTATGGTGGGACTCTATTTATATATATTAATGGAGTGACAACCGACAACCCATAATAATTTATTGTATTATTTATTATTCCAATTTATGTATTAACTAAACTTAAAAACCCGATGCTAATTGTTTGATATAAATGCTTACAATGAATTCTCTGCTCGTACTATTGTTTGACATTTATCAATTGTTTTATTTGCTTGACAAATTTGTTAGGAGCACGTGTCTTTTAAAAGCACTTGCCATGAACTTAATGGTTTACCATCTGTAGCCTTTTAATCTATTTTCCTCAGCAAAAATGTACGGGAAATAAATGTTAGAATACAAATAAGCATTTCTTAATGTTGAATGATGCGAGGGGTTTGGTGTTTTTGACGTGGGGGGTAATGACAGCGGGGAGCTTTGATCGTTGTTGAAATCTAGTATCTTTGGAAAATTTGAGGAATTTATTTAGAATGACAAAGAGATGGTTTAAATTTGAAGCAAATTGGACAACACATGAAAGATTGTAATGAGGTGATCAAGTCAGATTAGGGTAACTTATTTTTAAAAATATTTTTTTTAATTA
This sequence comes from Corylus avellana, assembly GCF_901000735.1. Lineage (NCBI taxonomy): Eukaryota > Viridiplantae > Streptophyta > Magnoliopsida > Fagales > Betulaceae > Corylus > Corylus avellana. The sequence goes on from NC_081547.1 coordinate 25,593,790, forward strand.
GATTAAAAATTATTATTTTAATGTGAAGTACGCTGCAAATTTGGCCAAAAAATCCATTTCAAATTCACAATAAACTTACTTAAGGAAACTAAAAAAAATAAAACAAAAAAGAGAGAAATCTAAAGAATTTGCTTGGATTCATAGATTTATCGTTTGGGGTTTTTTTTTTAAATTATTATTATTATAATAAACACGCTTACAAATTAACGTGTCAATTCGCACTCTATGAAAATGAGTATCACGTAGATTATTATATTACCATTCATAACTTAGTAATTGGCATGATAAGTTTTACATAAATTATCACATTAATTTATAAACTTGACAAGTGTCATGTGTACCATTACATAACTTAATGCGTTTTAGTAACTAACTTAATAAATACCAAGAAATTTCACGCTTAAATTTGTAATAAAAATTTGTATCGATGCTCTTCTGGGAATATAGAAACCAACTCCATAGGATAAGATTTATTTATTTATTTATTATTATTATTATTATTTAAAAGAAAAGAAAAAAAAATAGTAAAATACTGTATAGGATAAGGTACTGATCGGCTCCATGCCAAGAATTACGAAAACCATGTGATGCACAAAATGACAATGCTACCCTTATTAGCTTAATCCGCGGCCGAATTATGTTAACTTGGCGCATACACCGGTTAATGCGTTGGGTAACTTAGGATTAAGAAAAAGTAGGCAAAGTCGTAGTTTCAAGTAAAGTGGAGGGGCAAATTCCATTTCTGCAATCAGTTACAGAGCTCTGGTTGAGGTTTTAAGTTTTAACCTCCCCGTTTTCATCCGTACAAATTACAAATCACAACCCCACGCGCCTCGTTAGATACCGCAACGACACCGCCCACTGAAAACTCCTCTCTGGTGTCTGACACTTTCGCATTATCGCTGTAAAAATTAAAGAACAGTGCCTGTCGGAAACAACGGCGGTTAGAAACCTGACAAATTCTCAGACCACATAGTACACTACAAAAAAAAACCTCTCTCTCTTCTCTCTCCCATCTCTGTGTGCAGAATCTTCGCAAAGGAAATCCGCAGACAGTTTTTTTTTTTTTTTTTTTTTTTTATCTTTTCCCTCTTTAGCTCTTTCAAAAACCCATCAATTCAATCCCAGCTCTTTTTCTTTTTCTGGTTTAATAAGTTTGATAAAAGAAGAAGAATATCAAATCCGTGGAAAGGGTAATTGGGTGCGGTGGGGGGAGTGTGGGACCCGTGGGTAATCAGAGCAAGAGTTTTTTTTTTTTGAGAGAGAGAGAGGAGAGAAGACTTCAACGTCACGACAGTGAGGGGATAGTAAAAGACAGCTAGCAATGAAGGAGGAGGCTCACCTAACGTTACAATCACACTCTCCCTTCTCCATCCCTTTTTAGCCTTTCTCACTCTCCTCTCTCTCCTTTCAAACCTCTCTCCCTCTCTCTCTCCCTCTGAAGGTACTCTCTCACTCACCCTTAAAAACTCTCAATAGTTTTGCAGTTTATAATGGAGGAATAGGAATAGGGTTTTCTGAAGCCTAGAGGTTGTAGCTTTTGGTTTCTTTCTTTTGGGGGAGTTTTTCCTGGTTCTCTGCTTCTTCGGCCATTGGAAGTATTGAAAGGGCGGGAGTTCATTTTAGGTTCTAATTGCTCAGGTTTGGCTCTGCATTTTTGACTGTCGGTGGCGTTTTCCTTTCGGGTTTTGAGTGTCGGCAGGGGTCGAGTTTCGGGGTTTTGCCATGATTTCGCTGCTTGGTTGCTGAGAAACCGGAAGGACAGAAAAATGAAACGGGATTTTAAAATTTAGGACATTTACTGTATGCTGTCTTGGTTCAGAAAATTGTGTGAACAACCTAGTGAATAACAAATTTAAAAACCTCCCATAATTCAACTCATTTCGCTTTCTTCAACCCGGTTTTCCCGGCAACCAAACAGTACACAAGAGAGCAAATACTGCTTCTCCTTTTTCAAATTATTTTGTGGGAAATTCGGGAACGCTTACTCCGTTCTTTTTACGAATTAAACACACTCTATAGATTTTGGGTCCTATCTTTACTCACAATGACCTCGTTTACCGTTTCTGCAGGATTTGATTTAGAATTCCTTGAATTCCTCTTCAGTTACTACTGTGAAAATCCCTGCACCGACGGTTTCAAACCCCAATTTCTCAGCCTCGCTGAAAAAAGCTAGCTCGTTGTTGAGTACCCTTTTGGTCAGAAACTCACAAGGTTAGCTCTTCATTTTCATTTTCTGTACAGAAATTATTCCTTTCCTCCAATAAGTCTTTACTTTTTTTTATTTTCATTTTGGACGCAACAATTCCTTCCTTGGAAACCACAACCCAATTTGCAAATTGCACTGCTAATATACGGGACCAGCTGGCCTTACCTTAAAGTTGAAAGCTCCATTTCGGCTTTGATTATTATAATTATAATTATTTTTTTTTTTTATAAGAGTGAAATTTGAAATTTAAACGGACAAAATACTTGCTAACATGCGCCACACGGCTCATGGGTTGGCCTCATAATTGACACATTGTCAAGAAATCCCAAAAAGGAAAAGACCCTTCATTTCCTTTTAATTAACTCATTTAGTACAATTCCTCGAACCTCAGAACTAATTTCCCCTCATTTGCCATTCTCTCTTTTCTCAGGAAAACTTTGGCACAATGATCGGACCGAACTTCATTGACGAGATAGACTGCGGCAGCTTCTTTGACCACATCGACGACCTGCTGGATTTCCCGACCGGCGAGGACGACGTGGAGGCCGCGCTGGGCAGCGCCGACTGCAACGCGTTCCCGACCCTCTGGTCGAGTCAGTCCGAGTCGCTGCCCGGCACCGAGTCGGTCTTCTCGGCCGGAAACAGCGCGTCGGACCTCTCCGCGGAGCTCTCTGTTCCGGTGAGTTTTCTTTCTTTTATTTGTCTTGGTTGGCTCTCTGAAAAAAAATTGAAATTTCAAATTTTGTCGCTGACGTCATAAGTAGTAATAACTTTTGGAAGTAAATGGTTGAGATTTTAGACAAATTTAAAGTGCCAGCCTGGCCGACCGCGTGACGTTGTTGTACGCTAGTTCCATGCCACTGGTGGGGCGAGTATAATGGTTGTCCTGTAGCATGTCCACCGTTAGGTAGAAAATGGTGAGAGGAATTCAAAACCTTCTAGAGAGCAAGGGTGTTTTCGTCGTTTCCAGGTGCAATTAGGGGTCTCAATGGTAAATTCATTTTGAAAATCCATGTCGGTGGCAAGGTGACATGTCATGGCCTCCTTCATCGATTAGACCGTTTAATAATCGGGCGCCATTAATGGACGTCACGTGATTTGTCGTATGATTTTAACTTTGAAAAAGTAATAACAATAATTATAATTTTAAAACAAAAGTCAATTATGATGATAATGTTTTGCAAAGTTGTGTGGTTTTGTTAATGTGTCAACTTGGATGCTTGGAATTTGAATAGGAGAGAGTATATGATTATGTATGGAAGGTGAAATAAATTTGATAATTTTTTTTTTTACCGAATGACCTGATTCTTCTACTAGCTATATTATACTTGTTATATTATTATGTGGAAAATGTTGATTTTTTGAATTAATACATTCTCAAGTGGGATTCTTTGTGTAATTCCAAAGAATAATAACTACTATTTTGTCTGTGTTAAATCACAAGTAGTCCCGAAAGTTTAAGTTTATCTGAGGGCTTCTATTTTAGTACGATGAATTTAATCATTTAATTAATAAGCATATTTTTTGCGTTAACCTTGTGTTAGCCTTAGGAAAATATAACCAAAAGATAGATTTTGTTGGATGAATGTGGAACATGGACCTTTCATCTAATTCTGTTTTTGGGTGTTCTTTCTTACTGTAGTATGAAGACATTGTTCAGCTGGAATGGCTATCAAACTTTGTTGAGGATTCCTTCTCTGGAGGAAGCCTTACCATGAAGAAAGAGGAGTCTGCAAACAATAAGGAATCATCCCACCACCAATTCCAGACTTCCAGCCCGGTCTCTGTCCTCGAGAGCAGCAGCTCCTGCTCAGTCGAGAAGAGTGTACCGCGCAGCCCGGAAACCATCACCCCTGGAAGGCGTGGACGTGCTCGCAGCAAGCGTCCTCGCCCGGCAACCTTTAATCCGCGCCCGGCAATTCAACTTATTTCCCCCACTTCCTCCTCTGTCACCGAGGCCCCTCAGCTATTCCTTGCGCCAAAAGTTTCTTCAGATTCAGAGAATTTTGCGGAGTCTCGTCTGACTATCAAGATTCCAAAACAACAAGGCACTGCAGAGCACAAGAAGAAAAAGAAAATCAAATTGACAGTTTCACCAGGCCCCGTGGAGATGAATCAAAATCCGCCATCCCAAGCGGTCAGGAAATGCATGCATTGTGAGATAACCAAGACTCCCCAATGGCGGGCAGGCCCATTGGGGCCAAAAACACTTTGCAATGCATGTGGCGTTCGCTACAAGTCAGGCCGGCTCTTCCCTGAATACCGGCCTGCAGCAAGCCCAACATTTGTTCCATCCTTGCACTCGAATTCCCATAAGAAGGTCATTGAAATGAGAAACAAGACTGGTGAGAGGCCAGCTATAGCTGAGACAGCACCAACCATGACTGCCTCGCCGGAGCTCATTCCAAATGCAAATAGCAGCCTTGGGCTGGATTACATTTAGGGAGGATGAGAGAGATGTGTTCCTTGTCGGAACCTTTTCTCTTCACTGCCTCCTTTACCTCTCTTATGTTATTTCTCTGTTATTTCATCATTTCTTTTGTTCATTGCTTATTTTGTACAGGGATGGAATGGGGGGGCAATAGGAGAAATAGATGACCATATTTTAGCTTGTAGAGGAGGATTGAAATGACAGAATTGAAAAATGGGTAGAAAAAGATGCAAGTTTTAAGGGTAGAGTTTAGGTTAAGTGATGGTTAGTAGGTCCTTAAAAGGTAAGTAGGTGTGAGAGTCTGTGTTGTCTCTTAGTTTGCATTCTTTTCTTTCTGTTCCTTTTCATGGGAATTCTTTTTGCAGTTCATTTGTAGTAGAAAATTCTGAGATGAGTAATGGAATTTGAGATTTGTTATGCTTCACCAAATTCTGTATTTTCTCCTTGTTTCTTCTTTTCCCACTTCTTTTGTTCCTATACATGAAACGACATGTCGCAGAGACGCAAAATGGACTATTCTTATCCACTCTTTTGCACATTATCACTAGCTTCGTTATTATTGAACCCTTGAGAAATATGTTGGGATACCATTTAAGTCTATGAGTTTTGTTTAATAATGTCTTAATATTATATTAACCACCCATTCTTGTAACCAGTATCTCATACAGACTGAATTACCTTATATTCTTACAGGTGAATATTCCAATAGGATTTAATAAACAATTTGGATGAACTTCTTTTTGTTACTTTTTGGATTAAACCAAGATATGTCTTTGATATTGGTGGTAAGTGTATTGCTTTTTGAAGTAAACTTTGCTTAAAGTCAGGCTGAAAAAGCAAGAAAAGGAGTTTAGTTTTTATCCCCACCTCTTTCTTTACAGCTTCAGATTCTTTATTTAGATCCTTACCTTCTTGCCGTTGTTTTTGCTTTTTCCTTGGTCTCCAATGAAGCCTGTGCTCTACTTCAATGCCACAGCTTGTCAACATAGTGGAAGGATCTGATTGGCAATTTGTTAGTGCTTTTCTATTACTTTTAGGCCTAATTGGTCTTCTGCTTTGGTTGGCTATACTTTTATTGGTTTTTGAAGCTAAAATGGAGTACAGTTTGACTCCAAAAGGACAAGTACAATGTTCTTGTGCACATGGCGGGAGTACTTTGCTGTTCTGATCTGGTATTTTTGCACATTGCAAGAAAATGGTTTCAGTCACCATCAATGAAAATGATATAGATGGTGAGAACTTCCATCAATGATGGGTATTGATAAGGCCACTCACATGGGATATTTATTTATTTATTTTTTTCAAGTAAGAGAGAAACAGAAAAACAACAAGCTTTAGAGGGATCTAAAAAATTTGCACTTCTGCAAATCTTTTTAGCTTTCTAGGAAGAGTTCGGAAGGGTGAGGAGAACGTCAGAGATAATGAGATGGCGAGTGGCACATGTATCTCAGACATTCTTCAAATAATATTGCATATGAGACTCAATTTGGGACATAAAATCTCTTCCTGGTCCTCTTAGTTTGCCTTTATTCTGCCTAACTTGAGAGGAAGGGTGATTAGTGATAATAATTTATGAGGATGATTTAAGTAATGTGCAAAACGCGGTTAGGTGTGATTGAAATGACAACTTCCAACGCGTTTACATTGGCCAGAGCCTTTCACTGTCCACATGACTTGTTGGATTAAAAATATAAAAAATAGAACATGGCCAAACGGGGTAATTTAGCAATTTGGGTAACAAATATTAGAGCCGTTCGAACAAACTTTGGACGACCCGCCCACTTATTAAGGTGGGTGAAACTTATAGAAGAAGCTATTTCACATTTTGCTACCTGAATTGCTGAATATCGGGATCTCTGAATGGCCCGAACCTACCGGAATACATTATTGGGTTGGTGATTTTCATAACTTGCTTTGGGCTTGAGTAAAATGATACCCATGATGGCTAGGATCGTTTTGAGGGCATTCGGCAATACGTCTCAATCTGACCCACCGCAACCTAATGATTGAACATTTACAACTAAATTACCAACAAATCAATAGTATTTAGGGCATAAAACCAAATTGGGTGCATCAATCATTTCGGTTGCTTTCATTTCTTATGCTGACTTAACATTTAATCATATCGTATGAAGTCCTTTCAAAGACATGTTTTTAAGATGTGCTTTCATTATGACTCTTATTTGTATTGCAACATCAAAAACAACACAGTGCTGCAATTCTCCCCCCCAACTGACCCAAATAAGGTGTACCCTCCTAACCTGAAAATCTCATTCAACCTTGTCTCATGTTCATGTCACTGTCACCCACTAAAATGTAAACTATCACGTGACAGTCCACAAGACATTTATCACGTGAAACTTACAGTATCAGGTACTAAATTGTAAACTGAAACGTGACAGTTTACGTAACACTTATTTTCATAAAAAATAGGTTGACGCTTGAATTTTTTTGTAAGAAATCTGCGTTCTTTATATTAAATTGGATGGATTTCTTTTTGTAATGGAAAGTTCAAGAGTGATGGCTTTTGTGATAAATTGAATCTTTGAAAATATTCTTTAAGATAAAACTATCAATAAAACCCAGCTGTCTGTAAATTGTTGGAATTTTTTTTTTTTTTTTTTTTTTAAGGGCCATAATTGGTAACATGATTTTGTCCTGTTATGGGTATTTGGGCTCCAAGCCGAAGTAAAGTTTTGGGCTAGAATGAAGATCATGAACCTGGCAAACAATGACCAAAAATGCTTTTCCGAAACCCCAAACTGGCCTTGTGAAATTCTATCAAATGGTTGGGTTGGACTGGCACAAGATTTTGCTAGGCAGTTAGCATTTTGAGGCTTATTTTTGTTCGTTCACATCTACTTATAAATTAGACCATAAAAGGACATAAATTTCCTTCAGACCAATCGAATGAAATATCCTCCAACCCATTCTTTAAAATAGTGCCAAGTGTCTATAAACATTTAAAAGGCACTTTAGATTCTAAACGTCATCAATAGCAGTTTGCTAACTTAGACTAAATTTAATGTGCTTTTTAAATATTTATAAACACTGAGCACTATTTTAAATGAGTTGAAAAATATTTTCTATAGATTGGTTTAGAATGCCCACCATAAATTGAGACCTTTCATTTGATTTTATTCCACCGTGAGTGAGATGCTCTTCCTTAAATATACTTGAAAAAAGAAAGGATCCTATTCCCATTTTCCATGGGTCAAAGAATCAAAATTTCTAGTCCCATCTCAGTAATTACTAATTAGTTCCTCAAAAGTGGAGCTAATTTATGAGAGCATTGAGGCGTTAAACAGTTGTCAGAGAGCTTCTCTGAAGCCCATGAGTTATCAGTTATGGGCTAGGCTCACAAAATGGCTTGTATTGTAGACCCAGTCCCCAATGGCGTATGGCCCCGACTGTTTGAGCCACAATTCATATGCCATGCTGACCCCAAAACTTACCCTAATTAGGCCAACATATCCATTTCAATTTTCAACTTAATTTTGAGCGGATTTATTTTACTGTTTTTATATTTAATGATGTACATTAATGATATATTTATTTAAAGATGTGGGCATTTTAACAAAGAATTTGTGAAATTAAAAGAGATTAAAACATGAGATATTAACATTGCAAATTTTTAAACTTCATTCTAGATTATTATGGTTGTAAAACCTCTTATACTTTGGGGGGGTGTAAGTGAAGATTTTGCTAAAAACTTTAAACAACATGACAATATATTTATCACGCGTTAGTTCTGTAAAAGGTTGCATGCAAGAATGTCGTCAGGGCTCATTAACCACCTTCTGCAAGAAAAGCAAGAATTGTTTGTGGATTGAGATTAGCAACTTGAACATCAGTTATAAAGAACTTATAAGAAACTCACTTGTCAGAATAAATTTTGGACTTTCTAACTATTTGAATGGATAGATGGTCTCACAATTACTGCTCAAATTACAACAATTTGACTTGCAAATTGAAAGTGATTTCAATCTCTTGAAGAAGAATGTGAATGGTTAACCAAATTGTAGAGCCCCTTAATGTTGGGGCAATACACACTCGTGTCTCCAAGTCAAGAACTTGGTATAATAACATCATAGGATACCATTTTTAATTAACATTAATATTTTAAGGTTACGAGTTTGAATACAATTATTTAACATTAATATTAATAACTCATTGATTTAATACAATAATTACGACGGTCAAATTTTTGTTTTGAGTAACACGAGACCCCGTTGATGAAACCAAAGAAATCAAATTGCAATATTGTAATTAGTTGACCGATCGAAGGCTGCAACTTTAATTAATTGTGAAGCGAAACACATAAGCAAGACCGCCGGCCACGGCCACCGGAGCGGCGTATGAGGTGGCCCGGCCTGCGCGTGGACATGTGTTGCATTGAATGTTGAAGCACCCCATCTGTTGGCCGTGTCTCATGCATCGACGATCCCAGTGGGGATCATAATAATTTATTGCTGTCCCTTGCAAATTCATCACAACCCCACAACACCCATCACGATGTGCCAACTACACCAACTCATCAGCATCGCACGGCTCAGCTCGATCTTCTCAATCGCGCTTATATATGATGTTGATGGATACAAAATTAAGACTCATTACTCCTACTCAAAACATTACAAAATGTCATTAAAAAAAACAATATCTCGTGTTCTATTTGATAAAACAGTCAACTCTTGGATGGAGTAATAAAATTTTAACCCGACACGAATACGACACATAATTTTAGGACTAGAATTTAGGTGAAACAGTTCATGATCCATTTAATAAACATGTTGTGTTCGGGTCAACATAAACGAGTTTATAAATTAATCAGAGTGACACGAACTCGACACAAAAACCCCCGTTTTGACAGCCCGAAAGTCTAAGTCTATGAGAATACCATGTCTTTTATTAATTTATAATAAGATTATAGTAAAAATATAATAGCCAATTAAACATATTGTTTAATTTGGCTTTTTTCCGTGCAATGGGACCATGTAATATAGTTGATTTATGTGCATTAGCACATCCGACATGCTTAGTATAAGATGACGGGGATATGTTAAATCGACATGACCAGATGCCGTAGCATTTTCCCAAAGTATAAGCGTGTTGGAAACAAAATTCAACCGTAGCTTCACAAACAAACAAATAAAATAAATAAATAAAATTGAACGAAAGAAAAAGAAATGTTGGAAGTTAGGATGGGATTTCACTTGTAGGGCCAGAAGTAACGACAGAGATTCCCCAAGTGGGGCCTACACATTTGTGGGCCCCCTCACGTCCGCGTCCCAACACGTCACTGACGAGACGAGATTCACACAGCATGCATGTGGGACAACCATCCGCCTCCTGCCACGTGGAACAGAACAATCCCTCGCACGCGACAAAGATCGTTTTACAGTTTTTTCACACGTACGGCCGTACTACAACCTAAACGTGGCCGCTTTGGTTGGACTATTACCGGTTGGCTGGCTGTGATTGAACGGCTCCGATCCCATCAAACATGAACCCCCAAAACTTTTTGTCTTGCTACCAACAAATTTTTTTTCAAATTAGTTGTAAAAGTGGCTATATATATATATATAAAATTTTATTAAAAAATTATGTGTTTTTTTTATGTTAATTTAAAAATTAGAGAAAATTTTAAAAAATTGTCATGAACTTTCAGTCGTTTTAATACTATCATCTAAAATTTAAAAATTCTTAATTAAGAGTATCGAACTTTCAATTTTTTTTAATTACCCAATTTGGTTAGTTAGGATATTTTATTAATTTTTATCAAAATGTCCAGTACCCATTTTTTTTATTTAAAAAATTGCAAAATTGCAAAAATATATATATATATATATATATAAACGCATGAATCTTTATAAATTTTTATTTTATTTTTTATTAAAAAAAAAATTGATATTTCGGAAATTTTGATAATATTTAATAATTTTTTTTTTACCAAATTTGAGTAATTGAAATAAATTGAAAGTTCGATGCCCTTCCTTGAGAGTTTTTGAACAACTTTCAAAATGCATGAAAGTTTATGAGAGTTTTTATAAAATTTTCCTTAAAATTATGTATTTTTCACCCGTTAAGAAACATAAAAAATATATTTAATTTAATTGATTTGGGATGTCCAATAAATTAGAAAAGAAAAACAGAAAGAGGGAGGTCCATTGAGACAATGAATCCAACAAAAGTAAATAAAAAAAAAACAAAAATGCATCCAATAAAACGTAGAAAGCATCTTTCTTTAATTTGACTTGCAATATATATATATATATATATAGCGTGAAAACCAAACCTCTCTCCTCCAAGTTCCAAGAAAAAAAAGACATTAATAGAGAGACGTGGTAATTTATTTTTGTTTGTGTAGAGGGAGAGGGTGGTCCTTATCAAAGGCCACACGAAGAAAGACAACCACAGGACAATCCCTAAAACAGGGATTGGATAGGGTGGGGTAGGTGCTCCAAGCCCAAAGAAAATGAAGGGGGAAAATAAAGTCCAACAACATTCATGAGACGTCAATTAATTAAAATTAATACGTGGGTCAAGTGTTGAAGTTTGTTGAGGAAGATGTGGGTTTAAGACAATAATGGTGTCATTATCAATGTTTTGTTTTGTTTCGTCTCCAACTGCTTTTGTTTGATCCCTCACCTCCATTTATGGCCTGTGTCTTTGGTTAGAGGGTCTCTTTCTTCGTGTTAGAAATTTAGAGATTCTCTAAATGATACATTTGTTTTGCTTCACATTGACACAAATTCATGGCTGTCGTCTCCCACTATACGTTTGAGAGAGAGAGCTAGCTTGTCCAATATATACTTAAAACTTGAAAGCTCATGTTAATAGACGGGATGGCCGGATTTGAGAAGTTTTACGGTTTAATTTGGAGAGAAAAACTTCACCTGGTGTATTTGATTTTTTTTTTTCCTTCTTTTTGGCATTAATTATAGATTTATTGGAAATGCACCAATTTTGGTTTTAAGTAGGGGAAAATGGATCAGTAAGGGTTTAGGTAGAGTTGAAGGTTATTTCTAGGGTTATGCCCCCTTTCATCACTTCCTGGTCCAAAATCGCTTTCTTTGGCAATATCAATTCCTTTGATGGGCGTAGTCATTTATTTGACAAATTTCCAACTATTATAAAGATGGCCTTGTTCTCTTTGTTTTTTATGTTTTTATAATTCTCCTCTTTTTTCCTTCCCCACATTGAATTAAAAACAAAAAGGGGAGAAATGGCATGCATAAGGTCAAATCAAATGGTTTCTAAAAGGTAGCTTAATCGGCTGTGTACCATGCCTCATGAAGCGGATGTCACTAGTTCAAATCCCACCTCAAAAAAAAAAGAGGTCAATCAAATGGTTTGACAGGTAGGAGATTGGCGTTCTTTAGTTTGTGCTCTTTACTGATTTAAAATATCTTTAGAAAAAAAAAATTATAATTTTTTCTTGTTTGATTGAAATCTAAACATGATCATCAAAATATTGTTTACCATTTAACTTGTATTAAACATTATTATCTCACCACCTCACCCGGAAACTACCCAAGAATATTGGATATTTATATCCAATTTGTCAAAATACGCAAAGATTGAGTAGTTGGTATGTATTCATGCGAATCACACACACACACACACACGCACATATATATATATATATATTCATGCTACATTTGCCACTTAATGGCATATTTAATGTTGTGTTCTCCAGCTATTTTTGTCCATTCAAAAAGTAAAAAAACAAAAATACTCATAAAGTATTACTAACTGGATATTCTCCAATAGATTTGAAATGGAGAGGATCCTCTCAATTTCAAATGAACGGGATAATATCCAGTTCGTTTTAGTGGAAAGTATTTTTGTTCCCTCAAAAAGTGAAAAGATAAAAATACTCCTCTACTATAACTAACTAGATATTTTCCAGTTCATTAATGGAGAGGATGACATTTTAACAACCCAACATTTGACAAAATAATTTTCATTTAAAGCTAACTTTTCTTTTATTGAGGGTGGCTCATGACGACGGCTAACCCATTAGGGGTGGCTCACCACCACTCCTGTCCCAGTGGTTAGGGTTGGGTGGCAAAACCAAATTTTTTTTTGGGAGGTAGGTCGACCTCTTTAAACTTTGTTTTTCTTCTCAATCTTTTTTTTTTTTTTTTGTTATTTGTTATTAATATATTTTTATTTTAGTTTTCTTAGGAAAAATGGATATTTTAAGAAATTTCTTATCAAAATGGTCAAGTTGCTACTTTTCCATCCAACCGAATGGTCGAGGCTAGCTAACAGAGTGACTCATTTTCCATAATATAAATAGTTATTTTGTCAAACCTAACTCCTAGCATTACTCTTAATATTGATGTGTCTCAATCAAAAAATTGACAAATCAAGGCTATAAAACATAGCAAATTAATAAAATATCTATTATTTGTTGTAGTTAAGGATCTTCCGACCCACCTTGTTTTCTTTACAATTAATGCATGATACATAAGGAAAATGACTATTTATTAAAAAAATAATAATAATCATTACTAATAGAGTAATTCTAAGAACCATCTTTTTATTCTCTTTCTATCATTCTAAAGTTGATGTGGCTTTTAAAATCATCATTAAATTTTAGATGAATCATACTTAAATTTTGATCCAATTGTGATTTTAAAAGCCACATCAATTTTAGGAGGATAAAAAAATAATTCCTAGCATTATTAATGTTGATTTGTTTTTTCTTCATAATCCACCCTTGTCAATTTGAACAAGTTCGTTATGTGATAAAGAAAATTGAATCAGATAAGTAATATTAGATTCGAATAATGCTATTTAGTATATACAACATCAATATCTCACAAATATTTCACTATATTGTCCTATCAAGGTTTAGTATTTTTCTTTTTTGATAACAATGCTTATTCTCTATTCATTTCATAAAAATATAGTATGTTGTTTTAACAAAACAATATCATAGATACAATGAGAAATTTATTCCATCCAAATTTGATCTATGTTTTGTTTAACTCTTTGAATGTCACTGTTCCAATCAGTTTTTAGATCTTCTACATATTCAGGCGAATCACATCTTTAGCCGATGCCCGGTCTATCACAACTCTCTCAACTAGACAATGATTTCTTAGTTTTTCATCTCCGCTACAAGTGCATTTCCAAGCGCAATCCCTTTCAATGCCTCTAATATCGGTGACAATTCTTCCATATGCTGATAATTATTCCATCATCAGTCAATAATTTGTTCACAAAAAAGAACCAAAGAAAGGAAAAAATAAAAGACAGACCGGAGATTTAAGACTCTTAAGGTTAAATAAACCCTTAAAATAAAACTAAAGAAAATTGAAACCCAAAAAAAGAAGAAAAAACTTTGCTCCAAAAATCGTTGTTGAAAGCAAATCCAGGGAGAAGACAAACAAAAACTACTGCATAGCTTGAACATCAACATACTTACCATCATATTATCCAAAAAAAAAAAAAAAAAACCCAGGGAAGAAAGAGGACTTGAGGGAGGGAGGATCCTCCTAGAAAAATTATCCGGCAACTTGGCCTTGTCATATTAATATAGTGAAATATTAATCAAATACTAATGTGATATATAACATTTCTCATTAGACTCACATATTACCCTCAAACGAGTTCATTAAAGTATAAAACTGATACACAACAGAAATTAACTTTGTAATTTCCATTGTATTTTTACCACCAACGGTGAGTTTTTCCTATATTGTTGGATGTGGAATCTATCTATGTCAAGTACTTGCAAAATAAATTAAAATCAATTAAAATTAAAAAAAAAAAAAAAAATGTAGTCCCTGTCAAGTAACACTACCCCGCAGTGCCTATAGTTTCCCAAATAGATAGGTACGAAGTCTATGTCAAGCAATTAATCTTGGAAACAAATGTTTCGAGAAGGCCAAGGAATAAGTACTTTGGTAGCCAAGTACACCATTATTCATCAGTTTCTTTTTCTTTAGCTTCATTGCATTTCTTTAAAAATCCAATTAGTAGTAGGTGATTTACTTTTCTGTTATCGGGTGTTTTATCATATTGATTTGGTTGTGTTATGCATCGATTGAGATTTGGTGCAATAACTTGTATTTCACCCATTCATATAAAATGAACGCTCCACTTTAGGACAACAAAAAATATAAGTCATTGGAGTGATTGAACCACTACTTTGTTCATAAAAGTGATTCGGTTACCTCTAAAATGATTATTGAGGGTTGCTAAATCACTTTTGTGACAAAATTGGTGATTCGATCAATCTCAAACCTACTATCGAGTTGATCGAATAACCCTCGTTGCCAAATGTGAGTGGACAGAGTTTTTTTTTCAAATTAGATTTGAAGAACTTCCTCCAAATTGGTCAATAAAATTAGCATGTGAAAAGAGAAGCACATGTTTTTTTTTTTTTTGGTGAGATTGGCCAGGAAAATTTGGTTTTGCTAAAATGAAGTCACCCATGGAGGTATTTTTACACACCAAAATATACTCATCAAGGAGACGGAAAATGCTATGGAAGAGTTCAAGCAAACTAGAATGGGTGCTCCCCTATACAACAACGTAGAGGCTGAACGAGTTAGAACAGCATGGACAGCTCCTCCAGTGGGATGGTACAAAACAAACTGGGACGCTGCCTTTGATAAACCCACCGGACAAGTTGGAATTGGCGTGGTGATACGTGACTCCTAAGGAAAGTTTATTGCGGCTAGGTCCTTGACACAGCATGGCAATTTTAATCCAGTTGCAGAGGAGACATTAGCCTCATTCTACACAGCATGGTTTTGTACAAATATAAACGCCAAGCCCACCATTTTGGAAGGGGATGTCTTACAAGTGGTGAATGCCGTGAACTTAACCGAACAGAATTGGAGTAGGTTTGGACATCTTGTGGCAGACGTGCAGATTATTCTTCGCACATGGCCTGAGTGGAAGTGTTACCATGTCCACAGAGAAGCCAACCAAGCTGCTCATAGATTGGCTTGAATGGCCGTTCAAAATGTTACTGATATTTCTTGGATGGGAGATATTTCGAATTGCATCCGTAATATAATTTTGATGAAGCAAATTGCTTCATCTTTGACTCATTAATACAAGTTACAACTTTTTTTCAAAAAAAAAAAAATTCTTCCAATTTTGTCATTGCAATTAAAACTTCTCATATATAGATGACACATGTTATTTTTATAGACCAGTTAAAAAAAAGTTACTCCAACTCCGTTTAGAATAAAACTCTATCCCAAATTAGTGGCTCAATCATTCTCAAACTGACTATTAAATGTTGGTCAGCCACCCCCAATAACTTGTATTTTCTATTCTATGTACTGTCTTGATTTAGACGATTTATTTTAAATAAACAACTCAAATAAAATAAAAATTGTTGAATTTAGTACAATCCTTTACGTATATATTGCAATGGATCTCCGTTTATGCCACCCTTCTTGTTGTTATTAGGGACCCTTAAGATTTGAATTTTGTTTAATGTATTTATATTCATACAAAAAAGCTTTTGGTGCACCTGCTCCATTATTCAAGTATCTATACATGTACTTGGAGTACAACAATACAAGAGAAAAATTGACTACTCCCACACAATTAAATTATGAAAGAAAAAAAAAAAAGATGATTTTTCAATATTTTACCTCCACCCATTATCTTGAATTTCCATTTAGAAAATTCCAAAATAACTTTTTTGTTTTTCTTGGTAAACAGAAAAATCCAAGCACTAACCTTAGTGATTGGAAAAAATTTAAGCCACTCACATATGTGGTGGGCAATCACACGACCATTCTTTCAGCTGTTGCCTCAAAAGCTAGCATTATGAAAATTTGTCCTATAACTGGACCGACCAAGGTCGTCTGCCGAATATTTTGGCTTTTCCAAAATAATCATAGCTTTTGTCAGATAACCTTTACTCATACTCTCTATGTCATTGTCACACGACATAATTAATCCCTTAATCCAAAATTAGTCCGGTTGAATTAATCTCTTAATCTCATAATCTCTTAATCATGGCATATTGGCACAACTTAACTAATGGGGTTAAGGAAAATGCTTACGATATTATAGCTTTAGATGGTATGATGTATATATATGCTTAAGGCGGCCCACGGCCCACTCAAGCACTCTACTATATAGAAAATAGTAATGTTAACGTGATAGCCTCAACCAGCATTTGAATTAGTCGTTGTAAAAAAGAAAAAGAAAAAATCAAAAGATTGGATGAGTCTGCATGCCGTATCAGCATTGTGAAATAATTATGAGATAAAAAATGAGAGAATATAAGACAATTTTAAGTTCGCCACGTATTACGCATCCTGTGACCATCTCAAAGGCATCCTAAAAATATGGTATTTTCATTCTCTTTTCCTAAGTTCTCTCCATTAAGTTCTCTCAAAATAAATTTATTGACTTAAGCATCAGAGTGTTTCTGATCCTTGGGATCATCAGTTTCTAGTCAATTTATCTCTATTATGCAGGAGCACCGTTCTTAGTCCAACCGTCCAGAAATTTTATTCAAATTTTATCACAAACCCACATGATATTCCATATTTTATAAAAATTAATACTGCTATCGTCGGTTTGTAAACGTGATAACTGTAAATTGAATTTTTATATATCAGCTTACATTTTAATAGTTTACATGATAAATTTCACATTAATTTGTGGTAAAAGCTAACAAGTTAGCACTCTTTGCCTAACCAATCAAAATTTTTCATTAATACCAAATATCCAATTCCAATAAATCACAAACTTCAATACTCCTCTTATTCTAGAAATAGCACACGACCAAATACTGTCCCAACCAAAAAGTCGGAAACACAGATAACAAACCTGTGAAGAGAGTCTTGGTGTTGACCGATGACCATGGTGAACTAAACCTGACCATGTGTTAGTTCACCCTGGTTAGGCCTAAGAGTTTGGCCCTTGGACGACACAAACATATATGACCATGGTTTGTGTATACGGTTAAGGTTTCCACATGACACTCGTGATATTTTGACCATATCGCGATTCCTATGCAAAATCTTTCTACATGATTTTATTATATTAATTAATACTATTATTAGTTACCCTAAGTAAATTCTTTTTTTTTTTTTTTTTTGTTAATTATTTGGATGCTTCTTTTGTGGTTCCAAGGAGATTTTAACCTCCACTTGCTTTGTGTCGCGTGGAAGACACACTACTTTTGTGTTTCTAATTATTATTATTATTTTTTATTTCTTTTAATACTATAGACTTGGTTATTAAAAATATTTTTTCTAATCGAGTTTAAATTAAAGAAAATTGATTTAATTCAATCTAATGACGTGTTTTAAGGACAGCTACAAAGTAATATTATTTACTAGTCTATTATTAAGTTCTTGAAATTAACTTTTAGATAATTATAAGAGAATATATGAAAATCTTGTAAATAACATTTTTCTGTAAGGTAATAACAAATGGGAATTTGTTGCAATTTTATCCGGCAGAAAAATTGGAGAATTAGGTATTAGCCCAATAGAATGGTAAAATTAGAAACCGGAGTTAATTATATTTAAAGAGTATTTTTGTCTTTATATTTTTTTAGAAAACAAAAATATCCCTATATTATAATTATCTAGATATTATTTAGTTTAAACAAATGAAGAGGATTGATTTTAACACGCGCGTGAATCAAGAGTTACTTGCAGTAAATAACGAAGGGACCAAAAGTGCGTGTTCAGTGAGTCAGTGTTTAAGATCTGAAACAGAAGTCGAAAGTAGAAACAGAAGAAGCAGAGAGACAGAGACAGAAAAGTTAAAAAAAAAAAATTCACCTGAATGTTGGCAATTGGTCTAACTTGGACTTTTCTGATCCCAAAAAACCCATAAAAAGAAAAAGAAAAAAAAAAGAAAAAAGAAAAAAAAGCGGACCTGTATGTGTCAGTATTTACTGTTTGTTCTCTTGCGTCAAATCTCCCACACAACACTCGTTCATTTTACAGAGTCTGTTCGGCAACGAAGAAGCTTCAGGTGGTTGCTTAAAATACACACTATTCTGTCTCTCACACACACACTCACAGTCCGACCACTTTTGTCACAATATATCTTTCTCAGTCTTTCCCAGAAAACTGTTTCTCTTGGTCTTTGATTTTCCGTGGAAGACAGGAGTGTGCAGGAGTGTGTTTTCTGGTGGTAGTTCGTGCACGGAAGCTCAAGTACTGTGTATTTGTGAACCCTTTTTTGGTCTTGGGAATTTTCCTGTTTCGTGGATTAGAAGGTAAAAAACGAGTCTTTCTCTTCTATGTCTTCAACGTTTTCTTATAAAAGGTGTTCTTTCTGATGGAAAAAAGTTTGAATATTTGCTTGTGTTCTTTTGGTTTTGTTTAAAGAACGTATAAAGAAAATCACCCCCAAGTCTTCAGTTGTTTGTTTCATACCGATTTAAAATCGGAATTCATCTTGCTAAAATTTTCTTAATTTGTTTTCAGCAGCGAAGTAAGGATTTTGAATTCCACAATGATTACGGTGATGGATTCTTTGAAAGAATTGCCCATGAGGAACTCAGACAAGTGCCTGGATTCTCAGCTATGGCACGCCTGCGCTGGTGGGATGGTTCAAATGCCACCCATTAACTCAAAGATCTTCTACTTCCCTCAAGGCCACATCGAACATGCCGTCGGCGGGGACATAGACACTGGGAATTCTCGTATTGCCTCGTTCATTCTCTGCAGGGTCTCTGCTATAAAATACATGGCAGACCCTGAAACGGATGAGGTTTTTTCCAAAATAAAGTTGATACCTTTGAGAGAAAATGAATGGGATTTTGACGGTGATGGTTTTGTAGGAAATAGTGGGATTGAAGGGCAAGAGAAACCGGTTTCTTTTGCTAAGACACTGACACAATCTGATGCAAACAATGGTGGCGGTTTCTCTGTTCCTCGTTATTGCGCGGAGACTATCTTTCCGCGCTTGGACTATAACGCGGAGCCTCCTGTTCAAACCATTTTAGCCAAGGATGTGCATGGTGGGATCTGGAAGTTTAGGCATATTTATAGAGGAACCCCTCGGCGTCACCTTTTGACAACAGGGTGGAGTAATTTTGTGAACCAGAAGAAGCTGGTTGCAGGGGACTCGATCGTGTTCTTGAGAGCGGAGAATGGGGATCTCTGTGTTGGTATAAGGAGGGCTAAGAGGGGAATTGGTGGTGGAACTGAATACTTATCTGGGTGGAACCAAGAGGGTGCAAATTGTGGTAGGTTTTCTGGGTTTTTGAGGGAGGCCGGTGAGAATAAATTGATGGGAAGAAATTGTGGTGGGGAATTGAGGGGAAAAGTGAGGGGTGAATCTGTTGTGGAAGCTGTTAATCTTGCTGCTAAAGGGCAGCCCTTTGAGGTTGTGTACCATCCCCGTGCAAGCACACCGGAGTTTTTTGTTAAGGCCTCTGCTGTGAGGGCTGCAATGCAAATTCAGTGGTCCTCTGGGATGAGGTTTAAAATGCCTTTTGAAACTGAGGACTCTTCTAGGATAAGCTGGTTCATGGGAACCATATCTTCTGTTCAGGTTGCCGATCCTGTCCGTTGGCCGGATTCTCCATGGCGTCTTTTACAGGTCTGTCTTTACAAAATAGTAGTATCTCGATTATCCACAACAAAAGATTTTGTTATATGGTTCTGTGAAAGTTTTATAATCAAGAAAGATTTTCCTCAAAAGCCAAAAGTGTGTTATCAATTGGACTGATAGAACAAGCACGAAAATTTGATGCTTTGCTTGAATTATGGTAATAACTAGTCGTTTTGGTTTTAATTACTTGTTTCAGATTCAATGCTTATTCTTTAGTGTTATTAAATTTTATTGGTAATTCTGAAAATTCTGTGCAAATGATCCCTCTAGATGATTCCTGAAATCTTGTACAATCGTTAGCACCGGATACAAATATGCGTTATATTTATTATAGATGCTAATTTGAACAGGGAAAATTCCTAATCCTGTAAAGTAGATAGACTTTTTAAATCATGATTGTTGTAAAAAACTCATGTATCAGTTGTTGTAGAGGTCCTGCATAAGGTGCCTTTTTGGCTTGAATCTGTTTTATTTGAATAAATCCGCATTTCTAACGAGTTCTTTGCAAAATGTCATCGTTTAGGTCGCATGGGATGAGCCAGATTTGCTCCAAAATGTGAAGCGTGTTAGCCCGTGGTTGGTTGAAGTGGTATCAAACATACCAGTCATCCATCTCCCTCCATTCTCACCACCAAGAAAAAAGTTGCGGCTCCCACAGCACCCAGATTATTCTTTAATCAACCAATTTCAAATGCCATCTTTTTCCGGCAACCTCCTTAATTCCAGCAGCCTATGTGGTCTTTCAGGCAATATTCCTGCAGGCATACAGGGAGCCAGGCATGCTCAATTTGGAAAATCTCCAGAAGATCTCCACAACCACAAACTGCAGTCAAGTCTGTTTCCAATTGGTTTTAAGCAGCTTGATCCTGCTACTCCACCTTCTAAAGTCCCTCGTGGCAACTTCATGGACAGCAATGAGAAAAAAGAGGTATCTTGCTTGCTGACAATGGGAAATTCCACCAAGAATTTGAAGGAAAACAATAAAGTAAAGATACCCCACATCGTATTGTTTGGTCAACTCATCCTGACTGAGCAGCAGATTTCTAAGAGCTGTTCTAGTGATACAGTTGGAAACAGTTCATCAGATGAGAGCCCTGAGAAGATGGAAAACTTCTCTGATGGCTCTGGTTCGGTGTTACATCCAAATGTTTCACTGGAAAATTCTTCGGATGGAGGATCTCCCTGTTACCGAGATCGCCGAAAAATTGACACTATAGAGACAGGTCATTGCAAGGTTTTCATGGAATCAGAGGATGTCGGTCGGACCCTAGACCTGTCTGTCCTTGGGTCATACGAGGAATTGTATGGAAAGCTGGCCAACATGTTTGGCATGGAGAATTCACAGATGCTGAGCAACATGCTCTACCAAGATGCAGTGGGTGTTATTAAACACACTGGAGATGAAACCTTTAGGTATTAAAATCTGCTTGTTTAGTTTAGCACTGGTGAGATTAAAACTGAGCCTTGTAGTTTCTAAATTCTTGAATTTTCTTTTAAATTCTTTTGCAGTGAATTTGTGAAGACAGCAAAGAGGCTAACCATTCTTACAGATTCCAGCAGTGACAACATTGGAAGGTAGCGAACGAGCAGCATCCGCTTATTGTACAGTTGGTTTACAAAATTTGTTGTTTCGATTTTCACCTAACTGCTTTTGTATTGGAGAGTTGTCGGAGAATCCCACTTCATCCAATTTTGGAACATTGTAGCTCAAAGCTTGTTGCTTAATTAAAGTTCTTTCTAAGAAACAAGTTTTGTATTGGTTTGATGATGCCAAATTCTATTTTGCAAATTCTTGGTATTATCTTGTAGCTTCTTCTCTCAAAAGTCATAGAGATACATGCAACAAAAAGAAAGCCCCTTTTTCCAGCAGATGGAACCAGGGGATGCTAAATGCTCTGACCATGAGTTAATCCTTTCTAAAGAGAGGGAGTTGTTGAGTATGTCTGCTTGAGATTGGAGATTGGAGTAACTTTTGCTTAAGAAGACATCAAAACATGTTGTGCTTTCTCCTCACTACACTACATTTAGGATACTTGTCTTCTGTTCTGTTGCTTGAGGAATTGTGAAAATTGTGTCAGCTGCTTCTGTGTATTGCAAAGGAAGTATTTAGTGGTAGTGTTTTCCACCCATGCTTGAGTGCAGAGAAATTGTTATACAGTTTTCCTTCCCTGGACGACAACCAAAAGGAACATGCTGGAAATTGTTTGTAAATGTCATAAATTTATAGGCTGTAGAATGGCAGAAAATGGAGCTCTGGAAGCAAATCTTCTCACTCATTGTAAATTCAAACTTAAGGCATGCTAGATTTTTAGTTACTTGTCACACTCAAGTATCAGACATGTTCTCTATGAACTGTTTCAATTTTTTGTTTTGTTTTGTGTTCATAGGCTGAGATTGAATCCCATTACAAAACAAAATTAGAAGAACCTGCTGTTAAGATCATGACAAGTGTGGGTCAGTCGACCAATCCGGGGCTTGTCGGTATATTTTCACGAATCGAAACACTTTGCTAAAAGCAAAAAAACTCCGACATTACAATTCACATGACACCTATCACATTAAGGGTTTTATTTTTCTAACCCCCGAGAGTGTTTTCTTTAGGGTACACTTAAGCAGACAAAGATTCACAATCCAAGGAAATGCCTAGCCCTACTCTTTACTTTGACTTTGCTATTCAACATCACAGCCTGTGAGCAGAGAGAGACATTTCAAGAAACAACTTTGCAAATTAAGATGACAGACAAGACACACTCTCCATGCGTGGAAAAGGGATCAATAAAAGTAATGAAATGCGTCGTGTGCGATTAAAAAAAACAAAACAAAACATTGATGATTGTACAGAAGAGTAGCAAATCCCAAAGTAATTAAAAAGCATCAACGGCTAGGCCAAGGTCAACCATTGCCGCAATGTTAGAGGAAACCATTTTTTTACTAGTTTTCTACGCAGGGAACGCGTTGAATTTGAGAACAGGCAGATTTCAATGGCTTGGATTTGTGTTACCAGCTCTAAACAAGTGTTATTTTATTGATCAAGATCCAAGAATTCCATAGATGTTTTCATGGGTCAACCGAGAAATCAGGTTTCCAACATGAAAATTCGTGAACTCCAACCTGTTCTCCAATTTATTGTTTCTTTTATTTTTTTTTATTTTATTCATACTTCCGGTTCCGGATGACAAGGGAGAACCAGCTCATAACAAGGAACCCTAACAGACCAGTTATTTTACTTGTTTATTTTTAAGTCAACTCAAACAATTTGTCATACGTCATCGTGTTATGTAATTAATATTGTCTCTTGAAGATCTTGGTATGGAAGATAAATGGCCAAGGATAATGTGGACATGAATGAGGACACAAAACTCAATTTGATTTTTCAAATAGGAGCATGTGTACTTGGTAGAGTGAAACGGCAGAGCTAGGGATGTCGGGAGGGGGCAAACGACCCTCCTAGCCTACCTATAAATTTATCATCTTAAATATAATATTTAAGAGTTACCGTAGTTGTCCATCCTTAGAAAGAAAACGCTCATTCCCTTTTAACAACCGACAAAAAATCGCCCTTACTTTGCTACTTTTTTTTTAATTTAATTTTATTGTCGGATCAAAATTCAATAATAATTTTAATACGAAAATGATATTTAGCATTGCTCTTTTGTTAGATAAGAATGAAGTTTTTTCCGTGGCCCAAATCTTGAATGGGGTGTTTGTTGCAGCTGTTGGGCCTGATTACTTGACATAGGGGCCCATTGGAGTGCATCTAAATTGGTCCGTTGGGTATGTTTCCTAGGAATTCGACCTCCTCCCAACCTGGCCCTCTCAGAATATCTGCTTGTGCACGTCTCCAAAACAATATGTTTGACTGGTTGTGGACTCTCATCTCATGGACCCAGTTGGTTCAACGAGATTCCTCTCGACGAGTCCATGCTGGTAAAATCATAAATAGAACGGATTGAAATCTCCTCCAATTATTTAAAATTAGAGATTTTCATATTACAAAATTGCGACTCTTCATTTTAAATCCAATAGTCTATAAAATGTCAGCTGTTTTTGTATAACCGATACATTAAATTTTGATTTTAAGCTGACTTTCGTTTTACCGAGGTTTAAATGATTTTATAGACTATTTGATTTAAAATAAAGGGTCACGATTTCATAATATGAGAATCTCCAATTTTGAGTAATCGGATGAGATCTCAATCTAGAACCAACCTTTCAATAGATTCAGAAAATTTTCCCATTGAATAGAAATAAATAAATAATAGATTCAGAAAATTTCCCCATTGAATAAAAAATAAAAAATAAAAAATTAAATAATAGATTCAGAAAATATAAGTTTTTGTTAAGTAGATTCTTCTTTTTTATCCTTTTCTGTTTTCACGTGCTTGAATCCTGATAATTTTTTTTTGACATATCCGCACAAGAGGGGGATTCGAACTAGTAACCTCCGTTTCATTAGGCGTTGTTTCAACTGATTGAACTACCTCTTGAGAATTTAAATCCTGATAATTGTATGAATTTAATTGATGTTTTCTCTCTCTCTCTATATATTTCATTGATGATATACTCATGTTTTCATCTCATAATTTCTTTTCCTAATTCTTTTTCTGCTCCTTACCTTTTTTTTTTTTTTCCTCTCTAAATAAACATTAATATTACTAGTGTAAGTTAGTTTCAGACATGCCAAACAAATATAGCACAAAGAATTGATGAAAGCTGTGATGAAATATTTTTTTTCTTAAAAAAAAATGCAATACATATTGGAGTATTCTTAATTGGCTTGGAGTTATATTTAAGGGTGAAGTAAAACAGAACACTTAGCACGTCGGCGTTGTGTGTATCACGACCCTATATTTAATATGCCTCTTTCTTTGCTCTCCTAGGCCTAGCTACTGAGAGAGACTGAGGGAGAGAGAGAGAGAGAGCGCAAAGTATTCCTTGAACAATCATTGAAAGGTGTTGATATGGTTGATGTGTACTTAAAAAAAAAAAAAAAAGGAAAAACTTCAGAAAGCTCCCCTGAACTTCCAGCCATTTTGAAAAAATTCTCCTGAATTTTCAAAACTCTCACTTAGGTCCCCTGAACTTTGGTTTTCCCTCACTTTGGGCCCTTTTAACATTAAACTACGTCGTTTGGGACGTTTTATACCCGTTTTACCCTCAACCAAAACTACGTCGTTTTGGACTCTAAAACTACACCGTTTTGGGCTTCAAAACTACATCATCACCCAACCCAAAACAACGTTGTTTTG